>NC_090236.1:23818629-24118629 GCF_024489055.1 Chanodichthys erythropterus | reverse complement strand
ATGTAAATCACAAAACGAATGAGTAAGAGAGGTGTGTTGACGAAATATGGATTGGAGAATGTCACTCACTGCGAGGAATAACACGCAGTCGTGATACGGAAATCATTTTCAAGTCCACGCTGGGCACTCAAATGGAAATGAAGTCATTCTGTGTCTGTGACACACGGTGAAAGCGGGTCTGAGGCTGGATAGATTACATTAGTGAGATTAGGCCTCTTCATTTCAATCAAATCAAATCCTCAATCGCCCTTGATCTTAATAACTTTTCTCCCAAAAGACAAGTATAAGTGAAGATGTCATTTTATTTTGAGAAATAACTGCCATGTCCATTTACTCCTTTGTAAATTCCATTGATGATTAGATCCAGGTTGGCCATTTTTGTTCGACTCATTTCGTTCAGCTTAATAGATGCGGTCAAATAATTAGAAACACTTTGAACTTCCAAGATGGAAATTTAAGATTGGCCAGATAAATGAGTATAAACATTGCAACCCCCAAAAAACAAGCTATACTGCATCTCATTAGGTTTGAATGCAAATGCAGTCAGAATGCTAATGAGTCTCTAATGAGACTGAATGCAAACTCCCTCCAGCAAACTACCACCTCTATTTTTGATGGACATCAGGGGTCAATGAGGATCCATGCAGTTTCTCATTCCTCATATAGTTTACAATAATAACTGGATGCTCTTTAGAAAACAGCTTCTTTTCTACCGAGACTATTGTTATACATTTTAGCAGCTATTTTTACACAATGCGTCCCTGATTGTGCATTTTGAAAGCTCTGCATACTAAAAAGGGGAAACAATTCTTTGACATTCCCTCAAGCTGTGAATAAATCCTGAGGCCATTATTTGTCACCTGTTGGAAACAACAGCGGCTCGAATATATATACACACAAACTCCAGACAAATAATTGTACAGTGCTATTTCAAAACTACACAAAAAACCTCAGAGACTGTGAGATTTCTTTGAGTATGGTCTTTATGACATTATCAATGGCTTACAAAACTAATGGCTCTTTCTCAAGGTTCCATTTTTCAAAGCGGCAGAACAGCATGAGAAGCTTCCCACTTGAGACTGTCCCTGACAATGTTACTAGGCCAAGATGTCCCACACCTGAGATGAGAGAGAACATGAGGTACATTTTAGCAAGGCTGTAAAACCTTCCTACCTTCCTGGTTCTCCTCCAACTTTCTGGACCATTTTTAAACTTTTAAAGGTTATATTGTGTCAAGAATTTGTGCATAGCTCATGGGCATTTGATGGATGATTATTGAAGCACAATGTTTTTCAAAGTACAGGAGACTCAGAGTAGATAACATAACACTGTCATAAAACATTATGCTTTTTTTTCCCTCCAGGATGTGGCCTGTTTACCAAGAATGATGCTTTCCTGAGAGTAATGGCCACATCCATCTCTGAGGAACAGAATTGTAATGCCTTATTCAAAGCAAGGTGTGACTCTTTGTGAATGCAGCAGCTCATTTACACTTTTTGGAGTAAAAACTAGCTTACAGTACATTAGAGTTATAGTTCACTCTTTTCCCTTATGACATATACAGTGGGGTTGTAATTACTCAATGTAATCTACAGTTTATAAAAATACAGAAATTAATACCTAAAATATACATGCCTTAAATTAGTTATAATATATAGCAGGTATATCTAAATCATGATTATGTAATATAGACCCAACTGTGTGCTGTATCTCTTTAGATGAGTAAAAGCCTTTTACAAAAGTTTGGAGTCTGTAATTTTTTAATGTTTTTGTCTCTATTCTCTCCAAGGCTGCATTTATTTGATAAAAAATACAGTAAAAACAGTAATATTGTAAAATATCGATAAAATTAAAATAATAACAATTTAAATTTACTCCTGTGATGGCAAAGCTGAATTTTCAGCATCATTACTCCAGTCTTCAATGTCACATGATCCTTCAGAAATCATTCTAATATACCGATTTGGTGCTGACACCAACCTTTAGAATTATTATCAATGTTAAAACAGCTGTGTTCCATAATATTGTTTGTGGAAACTGATGATTTCTTTTTAGAATTCTTTGATGAATAAATCTTTTGTAACATTACACCGTGTGCAGTATTATTAGGCAAGATGATTTTCTGATCTTATTTTTTTTCCCAGGCACATTTTACCAATTCCAAACCACATCAATCTAAATAACTATTATTAATTTTGTATTTGATCATTTAAAAGTGATATATAATTGTAAATGAAGGCTGGGAATGAGAAACGCCTTATATTCAGGTGTACATAATTATTAGGCAGGTTTTCTTTTTACAGAGGCAAAATGAGCCAAAAAACAGATTTAACTGAGGCTGAAGAGTAAAAAATTATTAAATGCTCATGAGAAGGATGCAATACTAATGAAATACTAGAAATTGCAAAGGTATGACATCACCATTGGACAGCAAATCGGTGGAGAAGAAAAGAAACGTTAAAGGATTAGTTCACTTTCAAATGAAAATTAGCTTTATTCACCCTCAAGCCATCCTAGGTGTATATGATTTTCTTCTTTCAGATCAACACATTCTGAGAAATATTACTAAATATCCTCATGCATCCGAGCTTAAAGGGATAGTTCACCCAAAAATGAAAATTTGATGTTTATCTGCTTACCCCCAGCACATCCAAGATGTAGGTGACTTTTTTTCTGCCGTCTGTCAGTCAAATAATAGGGGTGAATGGGAACTTCTACTAAAAGAGTAAATAAAACTTGCTTAGACAAATCCAAATTAAACCTTGCGGCTCGTGACGACAGATTGATGTCCTAAGACACAAAACAAGCGGTTTGAGCGAGAAACTGAACAGTATTTATATCATTTTTTAACTCTAATACACCACTATGTCCAACTGCATTCAGCATTCGCTTGGTGATGTCTGATCGCGCTCTGACAATGGCAGTGATGTCTCGCGCATATACTTCAATGAGTGCTAGACATTGCTGCCGCTGTCAGAGCGCGATCAGACCACACTAAGTGAATGCTGAACACAGTTGGACATAGTGGTGTATTATCCACATCCATCCATCATAAACATACTCCACACGGCTCCAGGGGGATAATAAATGCCTTCTGAAGCGAAACCATGCATTTGTGTAAAAAAAAAAAAAAAAAAAAAAAATTTTTAAAAAAAATAGATATATATATCTAACAAGTTATGAAGTAAAATATCTAGCTTCTGCCAGACCGCCTTCCGTATTCAAGTTACGAAAAAAAGTGTAAACCGGCGTCGCGTCAGTTATACTTTTTCCGTAAGTTGAATAGGGAAGGTGTAGGACGTAGTGTAAGCGTTTTGAACTGCAAGAGTTTTACACTTTCTTCGTACGTATAATATGAAAGGCAGTCTGGCAGAAGCTAGATATTTTACTTCATTACTTGTTAAATATGGACTAACGCATCACTTTGCTTCAGAAGGCCTTCATTAACCCCTCATGAGCCATGTGAAATATTTTTATGATGGATGGATGTGGATGGAGACACTTTCTTCAGCTCATACTCGTTTGGTAACACTTATTGCCATTGTAAAGCTCGGATGCGTCAGGATATTTAATAATATTTCTCCGATTGTGTTCATCAGAAATAATAGTCATATACACATAGGATGGCTTGAGGGTGAGTAAAGCTTGTGGTAATTTTCATTTGAAAGTGAACTAATCCTGCAAAATAATTAATAATTAAAGTGAAGAATTAAGTGTTAAACCATCAGTAACCCTTTAGTCTCTAGAACTTCAACCTACCTGGAGTCTCCAGAAGTGCAAGGCATCAGGATCTCAGAAACTTAGGTTCAGTTGCAGTTCTGGAGAATGGTGGTGCTGGAGGCTAAAGGGTTCCTGATAGTTTCACACTTAATTCTTCACCTTAATTCTTAATTATTTAGCAGTTAACGTGTCTTTTCTTCTCCACCTGTTTTTGTCTGACCCTGCTGACCCAATGAGTGTTTTGCCGTCCAATGGTCATGCCTTAACTTTGCAATTTCTAGTATTACATTAGTATGGCATCCTTCTCATGAGCATTTAATCATTTTTGACTTTTCAGTCTGAGTTAAATCTGTTTTTTGGCTCATTTTGCCTCTGAAAAGAAAACCTGAATATAAGGCATTTTTCATTTCCAGCCTCCGTGAATAATTATATATCACTTACAAAATTAATAGCAGTTATTAAGATTGATGTGGTTTGGAGTTGGTAAAATGTGTTTGAAAAAAAAAAAATATGATCAGAAAATCAACTTGCCTAATATTTCTGCACACGGTGTATAAATGTCAGCACTTTACGGTAACACTTTACAATAAGATTTATTGGTTAACATTAGTTAATGTATTAACTAACATGAACTATGAGATTGTCCTCCTCCAAAAAATGACTCTATAGGTCGTTTTTTTCAAGCACCTTTTTATGACCTATATTTATGTTTTAAAGTCATGCGCCCTCTAGCTGGCCTAAAAATAACAACACTGTCGTGATTCGTCTGTCATCATGAAATGATGTATGGCCATCGTTACCAATCAAAATGCGTGTTCATTTAACTGCAATGTGTGGACTTTTTACACAGTCCCATACCCACCATTTGTCCTATTTCCATTTAGCACAACCCATTTTTTTATTAACGACTACACCTACCCCAACTCTAAACCTACCCTTAGTGATTTACAGTGCATATACACTTGGGGTCGAACCCACAATTGCATGATCACATGATTGCATATTGTTTTATATTGCAATGCTCTACCAATTGAGCTACGCGAAACCCAAAACATGACGCAGATAAATGGTCACAATGCATTAAAATGAAAGTATCTTGTTGTCGATAGTAACGTAACTTTAGTAAACGCTCCTGTGGGTCGTATTTCAGGGAAGTGAAAAACAACCTATATGGGCGTATTGGTTGGAGTAAATTCATTACAGTATTTATTAATCTTTGTTAACGTTAGTTAATAAAATACGGCTGTTCATTGTTTGTTCATGTTACTTCACAGTGCATTACTGTCAACAAATACAACTTTTGATTTTAAGTATGTATTACTAAATGTTGAAATTAACATTAACAAAGATTAATAAATGCTGTCGAAGTACATTTCATTATTAGTTCTTGTTAACTAATGAAACTTTATTATAAGTGTTACCTGAATCAATTTTTTATACATCCTTGCTATTTTTTTTTTTTTAAACAGAACCCCCTCTTTTCCACCTTCACATGTATTAAGAATCATGCTGACTGCACATTAGTGGTAGATTGTGTTGGTTTATGAAGAGATCAGTACTGAGTGTTTTAATGGGAGCTATAATCTAGCATGACTACACATGAGAAGACATACCAAATACACGGACGCCTCCATGCTGGATATTAACCACAGGGAGCTTCGTTTCAGTTGTCTGGCCCAGTGTGTGTCGTGCCTTTCAATTCTCTTCAATGACTCAAGGGTAGGACATATATAGTCAATGCATTTATTGGATTCTGCCACAGTCAGCATCATACAATACATAATTAAAGTGCCCCTATTATGCTTTTTTGCATATTACCTTTCATGCAGTGTGTAATATAGCTCTTTGTGAAGGTAAAAGGTCTGTAAAGTTTTAAAGATCAAAGTGCAAGACAATAATGTTACTGTATCCTAAAAGAAGGAATTAATTCTGAACTGCCTGAAATGAGTCAGTAATTCCAGTCTCACTTTCTGTTACATATCTATGTACCAAAGTAACAAATGCATGATGGCATTGCATAATGCTAGCCTATGGTCTTCATTGGCTGCCTGCGAACGACATCTACTTTGGCCTGCCCTCAAACACCGTAGGTGTAGCTGAAAGAGTTTGGTTTGTGTTGTCGAAATGTTGAGAAGATGCCGTTTTCAGTGCTGTGAATCCAATTTGCATGCACTTCAAACAGATGAGGACTCACAGGAATTGATATGGAAATAAATGACAACATCATTACTGTTCATTCATATCACTGAAGCGTTGAGGAAGCCTTGGGAGCTAAAATTCAGATATGGTAATAGTTTTGATTCCAACACATGCTGTAAGCGGTAGACCAATCACAACAGACTGGGCTGTCTGACCAATCAGAGCAGAGTATGCTGGTGGTGAGGAGGGGTTTAGAGAGACTGGATCTTAGAATGAACCGTTTTCATAGTCTTTGAGAAATAAGGTGATGTGCATTGAGAAAATGAAAGTGTTTTTTGACACTGGATGCATGTAAAACTAGGAGACCTGCAAAACAAAATGAAGAACCTTTAAAATAGCAAAACAGGGGCACTTTAAAACGTCTTGGGTTACGAGTGTAACCCTTGTTCCCTGAGTAAGGGAACGAGACGCTATGTCAGTGACGTGATGGGAATCCTCTGCATTTTTGTGTTCGTGAAGCACTATTGTATCCAACCAATGAGAGAACGTGACGTCAGAGGCGGGCGACGTCGCGGACCGGAACCTATAAAGCATGCCCAGAAACAAAGAACACTAGCTTCTGTGATATGTCTGAAGTAAGCGCTCCAGGCATGCTGGAGGTACGGCAACGTGACGTAGCGTCTTGTTCCCTTACTCAGGGAACAAGGGTTACACTCGTAACCCAAGACGTTCCCTTTCGTGGGAACTATTGACGCTACGTCAGTGACGTGATGGGAACGCTGTCCCCACTACGCCGTGCCTCCGAGTGCCTGGCTGCTATCTTGTAACACCAAAGCACCCGGAGTACTACTCACATTAAGATTATAAAATCTGATGAAGGTGTGCTGGGATGACCATCCAGCAGCGCCACAAATATCCGCCAAGGAAACTCCTGACATGTGAGCTCTTGAAGCAGCCATACCTCTTGTTGAGTGTGCCCTAACATCCAAGGGGCACGGACGCCCCAGGGCTTTATACGACAATGAGATGGCCTCAAACACCCATTTACTCATCCTCTGCTTAGACGCTGGGCCCCCTCGACTCGGGGACCCATAACATACAAATAGTTGGTCTGATTTTCTCCACAGGGCAGCTCTGTGAACATAAGCGTCCAATGCCCTCACAGGACACAGCAGATTAAGTTTTTCCTGATCCGGATTAGTGAACGGAGGGGGATAAAAAGCCTCCAAAACGATAGGACCTGGAACCCTAGTGGGGACCTTAGGAATGTAACCAGGCCTTGTATGTAGAAAGGCCTTAACCATGCCTGGTGCAAACTCTAAACATGATGGTGAAACCGAAAGAGCTTGAAGGTCACCTATCCTTTTCAAGGATGAGATGGCCAGTAAAAACACAGTCTTCAATGTGAGCATTTTATCTGACACATCTTCCAAAGGTTCAAAGGGCGCCTCAGCCAACCCTTGTAACACAATGGCTAAGTCCCAGGTCAGAGATTTTGGGCGTACTGCAGGCCTCAGCCTCAGTGCGCCACGAAGGAAGCGAACAACTAAGGGGTCTCGACCTACCGAGACACCACCCATAGGAACATGATAGGCTGAAATAGCAGCCACATACACTTTTAATGTGGAGTGAGTTAAGCCTTCTGAAAGCTTTTCTTGGAGGAATTGAAGCACATAGCTGACAGATGAGTGGACCGGGTCCACCCTATGATGACTACACCATGTAGCGAAAACCTTCCACTTATACATATAAAGCTTCCTTGTAGATGGAGCTCTGGACTGAAAGATGGTCTCCACAACCTCGGTTGGGAGACCAGATTCTATGAGCCTTGCCCCCTCAGGGGCCAGGCCCACAGTTTCCACATTTCTGGACGGGGATGTAAAATCATGCCGCCCGCTTGGGACAGGAGATCCTGTCTGACTGGAAGCTCCAGAGGAGAGCCGTGAAGAAGTGATACTAGGTCCGCAAACCATATTCTTGTTTGCCAGAAAGGAGCCACCAATATCAGGTCTACCCCTTCCTGACGGACTTTGTCCAGATCTCTCGGGAGCAGAGAGACTGGGGGAAAAGCATACAGACGTCGCCTCGGCCATGTCTGTATCATGGCATCCAACCCCAGAGGAGCTGGGTGCCTCAGAGAGTACCACAGAGGGCATTGAGTTGACTCCTCTGTGGCAAAGAGATCGACTTCCGCTCGACCGAATGTTTTCCATATGAGCTCCACTACCTCTGAGTGAAGCTTCCATTCCCCCGGACTCACGCTCTGCCTCAACAGAGCGTCCGCCCCCATATTCAAATACCCCGGAATATACGCCACCTTTAGCGAGAGTAATTTCCCCTGGGTCCACAGGAGGATGTGACTGACCAGTTTGCATAGTGGCCGAGACCGCAGTCCCCCTTGGTGATTTATGTAGGAGACCACCGTAGTGTTGTCTGTCTGAACCAACACATGGTGGCCCCTCAGGTCGAGGAGGAAGTGCTTCAGAGCCTGAAACACTGCCAGCATCTCCAGCCGATTTATGTGCAAGGAGAGCTGGTGTACCTCCCAGTGACCTTGAGCTGAGCGACCACTCATGATCGCTCCCCAGCCCGTGAGGGACGCATCTGTCGTAAGCATTTCGCGACGACATGAAGTTCCCAACACGGGTCCCTGGGACAGGAACCAAGGCTTTTTCCACATGACCAGAGCACGAAGGCACCGCCGCGTGACTTTGATCATGCGAAAAGGATTTCCCCTCGGAGAAAACCCCTTGGTCCTGAGCCACCACTTTAAGGGTCTCATGTGCAGAAGGCCAAAAGTAACAACGTTGGACGCAGCTGCCATCAGCCCCAACAGTCTCTGAAACTGTTTTACAGTGAGTGACCGGCCTAACTTCACCCCATTCACGGCCCCGAGAATGGAAGTCACACGAGCGGGAGTCAATTGCGCCCGCATCGTGATGGAATCCCAGATTACCCCAAGATAGTTGGCAATCTGACTCGGAACCAGCACACTTTTCTTGGCGTTGAGCCTCAGCCCAAGCTTCTTCATGTGCGACAACACAACATCTCGATGTTGAGCTGCCAGACGTTCTGTTTGAGCTAAAATCAACCAATCGTCGATATAGTTCAGCACGCGGATGCCCTGGAGTCTCAGCGGAGCCAAGGCTGCATCCACGCACTTCGTGAACGTGCGGGGTGATAGTGATAGGCCGAAGGGAAGAACCTTGTATCGGTATGCTTCGCCCCCGAAAGCAAACCTGAGGAACTTCCTGTGAGAAGGATGGATGGAAATGTGAAAATATGCGTCCTTCAGATCTATCGCCACAAACCAGTCCTCGGATCTGATCTGTGGAATAATCTGTTTGAGTGTAAGCATCTTGAACTTCAACTTCTTTTCAGATCGATTTAGTATACGAAGATCTATGATCGGACGCACCCCCCATCCTTCTTTGGAACAATGAAGTAGCGGCTGTAAAAGCCCGACATTTTGCTGGGAGAGGGAACCCGTTCTATAGCCCCTTTTTGCAAAGCGTCGTAACCTCTTGTTCCATTACCAGAGACTGCTCTGGAGCTACCACTGTGTGAATCACTCCACTGAACCTGGGCGGACGAGAACCGAACTGAATTCTGTAACCCTGTTCTACCATGAGCAGCACCCATTTCGAAATATTCAGAAGAAGTTTCCATTCCCCCCAAAATTCTACTAAGGGAACCAGCCTCTCGAGACTGGTCTCTGGTGTTTTTTGAGCACTTGGCTCGTTTATCTGACGCGGCGCACCGGCAGATAAGCGAATCACGTGCTGGCCGACCCTCCTCGGAGGATCGACAGGGACTGCTGCGCCCTGTCGCACACTGGGTGGCAGGGTTGGCAGAACAGTCCCTTGAGGGCACCGATGGGGAACGATAGAAATTAATCGTCGAACCCCTTCGGAGGGGGCTGCCCTCAGAAACCCTGGCCCATGAGCGTCAGGATTTCTTTTGGGAAGCCTTCCGGGAAATAATGACGGTCCTCAGATCCGCCCTACCCCCGGAAGGCTTTGGCTGTGCAGCACGCTCCGGTCCCCAAGCTTTCCGCGGGGGAGCACGGGCGGCCACACTAGCCTTTTGCTGGGACCTGTGTCCCGAGGAGCCGGCTATCGGCTGAGGCTGCCCCCGCCCAGCAGCCTCAGGGGGATGAGATTTTCGGGGGAGGAACCTCTGGAACGCCGCTTTCTGCTTTTTCGCCTCCTCCAACCTGTCGATGACAGTATTAACTGCGTCGCCGAACAGGCCCTCGGAGGAAAGCGGCGCATCCATAAGGATGTGTTTATTCTTCTCCTTAATATCAGCGAGGTTGAGCCACAGATGTCTCTCCGTGGCCACCAGGGCTGCCATAGAGCGGCCTACTGACTTGGCCGTCTCCTTGGTGGCATGGAGAGCTAAATCTG
The DNA here is from genome assembly GCF_024489055.1 of Chanodichthys erythropterus. Lineage (NCBI taxonomy): Eukaryota > Metazoa > Chordata > Actinopteri > Cypriniformes > Xenocyprididae > Chanodichthys > Chanodichthys erythropterus. The sequence goes on along the minus strand of NC_090236.1, from coordinate 24,108,361 downwards.
TGGCCTTCCTCAACTCCTGAATGGTTTCGAAGATTACCTCCCCACTTTCGTCAATCTCCCCCAGCAGATCAGCTTGGTATGCCTGCAGTATTGACATAGTGTGCAGACATGCCGCAGCCTGACCCGCTGCCGAATAAGCCTTGCCCACCAGATTCGATGTTTGCTTTAAAGGTCTGGTGGGCAACGTCGGGGATTTCAGGGAAGAGAGATAGCTCGCAAGCGTCTCTTCAACCCGAGGCATCGCCCCATAACCGTGTTGCTTCAGCCCAGTAATATTGCTGTACATTGATGTCTGTGGGCTGAAGACACGGTACTGCACAGGTCTATTCCACGACCTCGACACCTCGGTGTGGAGGTCGGGAAAGAACGGCAGTCCCCGACACTGGGGTAGTGACCTAGCTGGGAGGAAGCGTTCATCCAACTTGCTTTTAACTTAGGAACGCTTTCCTCCGCGGGCCAGCTTATATTTAGTTTCTCTACTGCCCGGGTCACTACCTCCATAAGCTCCTCATGGGCTGGAGATGAGAATGACGGTCCCTCATCACCACCCTCGACACCTTCAACATCAACCTCCTCGGAGGAAGATATATTCAGTGCCGGTGCCTCCCTTTGCGGGGAAGAAACCGCAGCGTGTGCTTCCACCACCAAAGGAGAGACACTAGATCTAGCAGGTAAGGGAAGCGATAAGGCAAAGCACGTCTCTCCCCCCTCTGCTAGATCCATTTGTGAACCCCACGAGTGCAGCCTTCGCTGTGCCTCGGCAGCAGTGGGACCAGACCCGCGGGGAACACTCGCCGCGGCGCCCTCCTCAAAGAGCGCCCGGCGTGAGCGCAGCGCCCTGAGAGTGAGCTGCTCACAGTGCACACAAACAGCCCCCTCAAGAGCTGCCTGTGCGTGCTCAACTCCCAGGCATTTCACACACATCTCGTGTGTATCTCCCTCCACGATGAATCGGGGGCAAGGAGGTGCACACTTAGTGAAACACTGGCTTTTCTCCGTTATTTTCTTATATATATATATATATATATATATATATATATATATTTATATATATATATATATGTGTCTTTTATGTGTCTTATTTCACTTGTTAGAAACTCTTGTCCTCAGACGAAGAGATCACTTTCTGGCGAGATGGTAGACAGACAACAGTAAATAAGACAGACAAGATACAAATAGCGCTTACTGAAGACAACAGAAGCTAGCGTTCTTTGTTTCTGGGCATGCTTTATAGGTTCCGGTCCGCGACGTCGCCCGCCTCTGACGTCACGTTCTCTCATTGGTTGGATACAATAGTGCTTCATGAACACAAAAATGCAGAGGATTCCCATCACGTCACTGACGTAGCTTCGATAGTTCCCACGAAAGGGAACTCAATTAATCAACAGTTTAGTCATTTGTGACCTGTCACATAAATGGTCTATATAGAAAAATATATGGGGTATATTGGCAATGTCTGGTGAGCAACAATAACTTCTTGTCTTACTAAAAATTGATTCAGACAATGGCCACATTGTGGTTGCGATTCTTTAAATAGCAGCCATAACAATGCACAAATTTTTTTCTGTTTCAGTTTAATCTGATCAGGTTTTGTTTAATCAGGTTACTTCCCATCCTGGTAAATCAATAAAGTATAAATCTAAAAGGATTAACTCTAAATGTTGTAGTTGTATGTGAGGTAAGGGAGATGTGACACCGTTATACATTTTCCATTTAGGAGACAGTTTTAGGGTTTTATAAGCACTCTAGCCAGGGTCAAAGCCATTAGTGAGCATCTGAGATCTTTTTTCATGTCTCTTGCACTGTATATTTCAGTTGTTGGCACCCTCTCTTCTGTAATAAGGGAAACGTAATCAGATTGCAGCTGTTGTTGTGAAGGCAGCTACTGTGTTTCTCTGGCTCACCTCAGTGCTAAAGTGAAGGGTATACAAGTTCAGATAAGGGTAAGAGGAATGCTATACATTCATCCCTAAAATACTGAATTGGGATAATAATGTTTATAACCAGGAGTTAAAGTTGGAATCTGAATGATCTGGAATGGCATTCCACCATTAAAACTTAATCAGTAATTTTTATTTTGTGCTGCATTGGAAAAAAAAACATAGACATTAAGCAGCACAATTGTTTTTTAACATTGATAATAATTAGAAATTCTTATTCTTGAGCACAAAATCAGCATATTAATTTCTCTGAAAGATCATGTGACACTAAAGACTGGAGTACAGATGCTGAAATTAAGCTTATAAAATATATTAAAATAGAAAAATGGTTATTTAATACTGTAATACTATTTCACAATATAACTGTTTTTACTGTATTTTTGGTCAAATAAATGCAGCCTCAGAGAGCATAAAAGAAATCTTCAACAGTGTTCAAAATTGATGTGGACATGATGTGGACAGATGTGGACATGTTTTAACAAAAGAAAAGATATATTTTTTTTCCTTCTTTTTTTTTTTTTTTTTAAAGGTGCCCTAGAATCAAAATTTGAATTGACCTCGGCATAGGTGTATAACAAGAGTTCAGTACATGGAAATGACATACATTGAGTTTCAAACTCCATTGCTTTCTCTTTCTTATGTAAATCTCATTTGTTTAAAAGACTTCTGGAAAACACGGGGATCTCAACATAACACCGACTGTTACGTAACAGTCGCAGTCGGGATCATTAATATGTATGACCCCAATATTTGCATATATGCCAGCCCATGTTAGTTCGACGCATTAGACAAGGAAAGGCAGAATTAAGGTCTGGATCTGTGCACAGACAAGGTAAGCAAGCAAGAACAACAGCGAAAAATGGCAGATGGAGCAATAATAACTGACATCCATGATAGCATGATATTTTTAGTGATATTTGTAAATTGTAAATCTAAATGTTTCGTTAGCATGTTGCTAATGTACTGTTAAATGTGGTTAAAGTTATCATCGTTTCTTACTGTATTCACGGAGACAAGAGCCGTCGCTATTTTCATTTTTAAACACTTGCAGTCTGTATAATTCATAAACACAACTTCATTCTTTATAAATCTCTCCAACAGTGTAGCATTAGCCGTTATCCACAGAGCCTCAAACTCATAGAGAATCAAATGTAAACATCAAAATACATACTTTACTCACATAATTCGAAGCATGCATACAGCATGAATGACGAACATCTTGTAAAGATCCATTTGAGGGTTATATTAGCTGTGTGAACTTTGTAAATGCACTTTAATATAGTTGAGAGCTTGTGTGGCAGGGAGCACACGAATTAAAGGGGCGGCGCGCTGAAAAAAATCAGTGTATAGTTAATGATGCCCCAAAATAGGCAGTTAAAAAAAAATTATTAAAAAAATCTATGGGGTATTTTGAGCTGAAACTTCACAGACACATTCAGGAGACACCTTAGACCTATATTACATCTTGTGAAAAAACATTCTTGGGCACCTTTAAATAAGAACATCTCACTACTAAAATATTGGGGATTTATGCTTAAAACACATAATTTTCCAGTGGGGCTAAGAAAAAAAAGGCAAGATTAATAGACAGATATATAGTGCCCTCAAAAACCTGCTTTAGGCAATGTGGGGGTTTAGACAATATCAGCATAATTCCTTATTTTTCTGTGAAACTTGCAAATATTACTAAAGACCAGCAACAATATTACATACTGTAATAGTGACAGACACGTCACAGTTAGACGTTTCCCTTTGACAGCTGTGATGCCTGGTTACTGCATCTTCAGAGCATCTTTATCAGTTTTTTACTGATTGATTAGCAATTTAGATTAGTACACAACAGACCAGTTGGAACACGGTTTAGATGGTTAAAACATTTTTTTTTTTTTTTTTGTGCTTTTGGCATTGTATTTTTAATCTTATCAAATGTGGAAAATATTAATTCATTCATAAATTAATTCATTGATTTTAATTCATGTTTTCTGCAAAATCATCAGAAGCTGCAAGTGATGTGTCCATACACCACAGACATTATGCAACAACCCAGGATGGAAGGTTATATGTAATGATCTTGTTAGTTAGTGCACACAATGAACAAGTAATGTAGTTTCAACTGCAGCAAAGCATTATTGCATATAACAATGCCGCTGAACTAAAATAACCATATTGTTAGAAACCAAAAGGATGAAAGAATTCAGAAAGCTTTGGCCCTAAAATGAGGACGAGACTACATTCTTCATCAACATCCGCCTTATCAGATATAATGAGTACATTTGCATATAACCTTTATCTCAATATGTAGCATGATGATGGAGCCACGGTTGCTGCAAAATTACAATAAAGATAAAGAGAAGGCGAATGGAGACGTAGAAAGGAATAGAAATGAAGATTGTAGGGTTCAGTACATTCTGCTTATTTATCAGCATAAACAAAGTCAAAAATCTGAATTTGAACAGGCATGATGCTTCTGTGGAAAGTATAATGAGAGAGAACATTGGTAAAAAAATAAATAAATAAAAATGTGTGTTTCATTACATACTGAGACTGATGCCACCGGTTCAGAAGGATAGTTGTGGTGAGTGGAGACATCTGGGATTGTATTTAGCGATGATTCATCAAATGGGCCTCACGAAGAGAGTTTGATGGACACGGCATCATTAATGCATAATGCAGAGCGCTTAGGTCACTCAGTCATCAAATATTCAGCAGTTAACACAAGCACTCAGAAGTGAGTGTCACGAAAACAAGCATTATGTTCTAATTGAACTTTTGTGTTTTGTGAAGACTGAATATAAACACGTTTTGTTCATAGTTATGTTTACACTTGAGGGTATAATCACACAGAAAGCCACACTGCCCAGATCAAACTTTGATTTGTCAAGAGACACCAGAGTTATGAGCCTCAGCACTCCTGAAATGAATGTGAAAATGATTGATCGTGCAACTGAAGTTCTGCTGTCTTACTGCAAAGGCATATGCAGGAGAAACAGGGATGTTGTTGCAATGTCTCTTGCAAAATGTAGCTTGATTAAATAGTCAAAAGTCCAATTACACAAATGTGTTTTCCTTGTAGCAGTGCTTTTTGGTTTCAAAAATCTAATTCAAATCTTTAGTCTATAATGAAGGTAGATTTTAAGTTTATTGTTCACAGGACAGTGTATTTTTCATAAATATCAGATGGGCACAAGTATATTAAGTGTTATATCTTTATATATAGATCTATAGATTATCATTTTTGCTCTTTCATGATTTGTTTTGTGTTTTGTGTCATCATTGTTTTATGGTGTCAATTTTGGTGAAAACCTAATGGCTGTTCAAATTACATTGTGACAACCTCACTATACTAATATATTTTAGTAAAGATTTTAAAGTTAGTATATATATATATATATATATATATATATATATATATATATATATATATATATATACTGACTTGTGATGCAGCCTGGAATCATAATCAAACAATGTTCATTTGTTGGCCAGAGGAGAACTGTGCATTAAAAAAGGTAGGTATATATATCTGGCCAACAAATGAACATTGTGTGATTATGATCACAAGTCAGAAATCAGATTGCGGATTGGTATCAATGAAATAATTCATCGAGTTCTTTCTGCTTGAAAATAGGATTCATCACATCAGTATGGAGTTGAAGTTGGCCATCAGGGTCTGTGCAAAGGACTTGTCTGGTTCTCGTTGTCTTTGCTGACGATCTGTGCCAATAGCTGTCGTGTCGACAAGATCTTCACAGAGGATTGTCTAGTTGACACAGTCTCTGCTAAGATTTAAGGCTATGTTGTGGTCAGGGTTGGGCAAAAATACATCAAAATGTATTTTAAAATAAAATACCAAATACATTAATTTTAAGTGTATCAAAATAACCTACAAAATACAGCAGCCACACCTTGTATCAAAATAAAATACTGTATTTTTGTATTTTAAAAATACTAAAAATATTTTTACAAGGGAGCATGAAAATTCTTTGCAAACCTTCCATCAATTAGCCTATTTGATCAATCCCTTCACCATTACACTGACTCAGCTGATTAAGTAAATAATATAGCAACAGCTTTTCTCTGCCCGAGTCATGCAATAAATCTGACATATGCAACCAGTTAAAGGCACGATATGTAGGATTTTTAGATTAAAATATCACACCGTATCCATGCCTCACCTATCAATGGCATCATATCTGCGTAACCCTCAGAAGCGGTGACTGCGGCATAATAAAAGATCAGTTGCTGTCGAGACGTGTTGCGCTCCTCTATTAGCAATCGCTCCAGCGGCCTCGTTAATGCTCTCACATCACTCAGTCCTGCTCTTCTTCATACTACAGTAACGTTAATAATCTCATCCATGAACATGATTTCTGAGTCCCGTCCCGATTCTTTTCCACTGGCTGTAGACGTGAAGACAACACCTCCCATGATTCCGTGAAATCAAGGTGTCATCAAGCTACGCCATTGTTTTGAATGAGCGACCTCTAGCGGCGAAAGTTTACATATTGTGGCTTTAACAGATCAAATATTCACATATCTCTGTGATCTCCCAGACGAAGGTTAGTTTTAAAGTAACCAACAGTTTAATTTTTAACAGTTTGCGAATGACTTATAATTGTATCCTAATTTAGTTACTTGCTGTTTGGTAACGAAGGGCCTGCTTTGCATCAGCAACACTGACTCTATGACAAACAAGTCATTCATAAGAAGACAACTGATGGCACCTGTATTCATAGTAACTAGTTTTTAACTGATTAATCATTTGAATGTTAATCATAAATATAAGGGGCTACTGCTCGGTATAATAGTTTTCAAGAACATTATGTAAATTGGAAAACTATTTAGCCTAGGCTCCCAAAACGAAAACAAAAATTTAACATAAACTGTTTTATTTAAATTTATGCAAAAAATTGATGGAAAGCTGACAGCCTGCATGTTTCTTGACCATCTTTTTCCATATGGATCAATTTTCTGTTCTGATCACAACAAGTCTGGGCAAACCATAGCACCAATCAGAGGCCGCAATTTTATGATGTCATCATGTAGACTTCTTACAAAGTATTTAACAGTATTTTAAAAATACAAAACACTAAAGTATTTTGATACAAAATATGAAGCTATTATATCATCAACCCACTCAAATACAAATGACAAAATACTATTTTGTATTTGAAATATGTATTTGAAATACATGTATCATAAATACTGCCCATCCCTGGTCATGTCTAGGTGCAGGTACACTATATGATCTAGATACGGCCCAGATCCTGCTGACTTCAGTAACCTTGGGATATGGATGAGACAGACAGACAGACTAATATTTGTGTATGCCATTCTTCTTTTGGTGTAACAAGTACATCAGGTATTATGGGAAGTGATCCCAGTTTCGGTTAATTCATGCAGCCTAACAATCCTTTAATGGATTTTAAATTTATAGAAATATGATAGTATGTTATGTGTATGCTATAGGTTAAATAGAAGTTTTTAATCTAAATTTAAACTGACAGAGTGACGAAGTGTGTCTGCCTCCCGAACAAGGCTAGGAAGACTACTGCCTGCAGTTGATTTTGATATTCTAGATTTCATCAATTGACCAGAATTTTGAGACCGCAATAGATGTGAAGGACTATAATATGTTAAGAGCTTGCTCAAGAACAGAGGTGATAAATCATTTAGAGCTATGTAATAATGTAGATGCTATGTTAAATAAGGAGCCAGAACCAGACTAATATACTGTAGTAATACTGGTTCTTTTTGTACCAACTGGAGTTTGTTTATTAAGCGTGCAGGGCAACCACCCAATAGAGCATTACAATAATCTAGCCTTGAGGTCATGAACGCATGAACTAACTTTTCTGCATTTGTCATTGAGAGCATATGTGGTCATTTAGACATATATTTTTTTTTAGATAGAAAAATGCGGTTTTACAAATACTAGAAATGTGGCTTTCAAATGAAAGATTGTTATCAAGTAACAGACCCAGGTTCTTAACTGACGACGAAGACTTGACAGAGCAGCCATCAAGTGTTAGAGAGTATTCTAGATTATTACATGCAGAGGTTTTTGGTCCAATAATTAAAACCAGTTTTTTTTTTTTTCTTTCTGAATTTAATAGTAAGAAATTATATATCAACTATGCATTTTGTTAGTTTTATGAATTGGTATATTTCATCAGGCCACGAAGAAATACAGAAATGAAAGCTCTAGCGTAAGTTCTGCCAGGAAGACTCAATGTTACATTTACATTTACATTTAGTCATTTAGCAGACGCTTTTATCCAAAGCGACTTACAAATGAGAGTAGTAGAATCAATTAAATCAACATGAGAACAACAGTATGTAAGTGCTGAGTGAAGTCAGTTATGTCAGTAAAGTGCTCATAGCGATTTTTTTTTTTTTTTTTTTTTAAATAAATAAATACACAGATAGGAGAAGAATATTAGTCAAGGTAAGTGCTACTACTACTGGGTCAAGTGCTGACGAAAAAGATACGTCTTTAGCATTCTTTTGAAAATGGCTAGAGACTCAGCAATGTTACATCACCAATTAGTTAAGAGCTAACCAATCATTATCTTGCACTTGGAGTATATAAGATTGCTGACGCAAACCTTCACCTCCATCCTCCCCACCACCACCAGGATGGTCCCTGTCCATACCTCCCAGAGGGTCGGCTATGCCCCTGCCTTCATCTTCAGGCAGGAAATGCAGAGTCCGCAACCCCTTAGGATCTGAGCTACGGGCGGGGCCTACGCTAAAGAACTTTCTTACAACATTTTGCTTGCTGATTGTTAATACATATGGTTGTCATGTTATCTTACCTCCCCGAGTCTTTCTGGTAGAACTGAGTATCATCAGTGTAACAGTGAAAACTAATGCCATGTTTCTAATGGTTAACCTGTACAAGGTGAAAAGCAATGGTCCTAGTACTGAGCCTTGCTGTACTCCATACTGAACTTGTGAACAATATGATAGGCTGGCTGTAAGGAAGGGTTTTGAGAGACTGAATCAAAACAAACAGTTTTTCGACTCTTTGAGAAATGAGGTAATGTGCAATGCATATTATGAGAAAACGTAAACATTGTTTGACCTTTAATGCATGTAAATCTATTGTAGGAGACCTCCAAAACAAAATTAGGAGCATAATAGGGGCACTTTAAATAGAAAGACATTTATGAAAGTATAATTTTATTATAAGTTTAAGATACTAATTTAAATATTTACCCTGTCATGACAATGAAACCTGATACTGGGGGCCGAGGTGGGTCAGAGTTGCATATTTTATTACTGCTTTTATGTGCCATTGTGTCATTACACAGAACTTGGAGGCAGCTCAGAGACTTCATGTGGCAGCCTTAAACCTGCTGTAAAAAAAACAACTTTACAAGATCACTAATTGCCCGCTAAACAGCTTAGCCATTCATAAACATTCTTGCATGCTTATGAAATCCATTTGGAATATTCTGATTCATTTAGTGTCTCCAGCCCAGAATCTCTTTAGACGGTGCAGTGCAACCACCCTCTGATATGCTAGCATGGCATATCATACCACTGGTTTATATCTTAAATAGTAGCTCAATGGCATAAGAAGCATCTCCGGACTTAAATTGCAAATCGCCTCCCCCGATCCCACCCCCACTAGCCCTCTGGAACAAATTATTTATGTATCACACCAACAGAGACTATAAATAATATATTGTGCCCCAGATCCCTGTGTCTGGAATGAAATCATTTATCCTCTTTTGAAAACATGTAGTGGTATCAGAGCATAAGGGACCCTGTCTGCAAGTGCAACAAGGGCTGAATCATATGGAAAAAGCAAACATACAAATAACTTAAACACTTAAAGTGTGTCTAACTTGCTATGTTTGGAGTGAGGAAGAGGCTTGAAGGAAATATCAGGGTGTAAAAAAAGAGTGTGAAGACAGAATCAATAAAACCAGATGGCGTGAAATGACACTTTCTTGATGGAGGGACATCCTGTCAAGTTCTGCTAACAGTGTGCAATAGAAGAATGCCTGGGAAGAACTGAAGTTTTGTGTTTACCATTTCCTAATAAACTGATGAGATGAATTGACAGTACGCAGCAAACATTATAGGAAAAAATCTTGAAATGATTTCACAAATTTTAGTTATTTAAATAAAGCTGCTGTCCATAACTTTTTTTACTTAAAAATTATCCAAAATCAATTTTTGAGCAAGTACATAGCCAGCCAGTGTTCAAAACTATCTCCTTACCTTAGCCCGATTCACAATGGTAAGCTTTTTAAAAATGTGTTATAATTCGGGTGGTACTGGTGGGTTTCAACGGGAAATTCGAGCATGTTGCCTTTTGTCTTTGCGTCATTACGTCACGTCTGTTTACTTAAAGAAGAGTCCCAGCTAGGCTATATGGCATGTGAAGTGGATCATTTATAGCCTTTTCTCACAGCAGCTGCAATTAAACTTATCATTTTGATAGCGGATTCTATGGTATGACAAATTAACATTAGAGATTAGACTGTACAGAAAATGTAATCTACAGGTAACTCTTACACACACTAAATACACATAGTTGCGCAATGCTGATGTTGTTGACTAACAATTTGAGAACATAGTATAAAAATAATAATAATTTGGTTTGACATGATCCACATTCGATTTAATCACCACTGGCAGCACGATTTACTGTAATGCTTTTTTTCCCTCAGTTGGAAAGAACAAGTGGCAGACATGTTACTTATTTGTTCAGATGACATTTTCGGGTGAAAATTCTTACTTTGGTCATACTTCAAGACTACAATCTGTGATTCCGAAGTATAGTGCAGTGACTGACATCAAACATTAGATTCATCCGCGCTCATGCCGAGCCTCTAAGCACATAAAGATGATAATTCCGCAAACAACTGCAATTGCAGGTTTCAAACAGAGATGGCGACAAAGAGGCAAAACTTACTGCAGCTTTAAATAATGATAATAATAATGCTTACTGTTCATTAATGTATGGCTTATTTTATTAAAACGAATAGATTTCTTTGTCTTAATAACTTTATCATGCCTTCATCATGTTTGTGCTACATTACAAATGCATTTTATGTATTGATTTTGTTTTATCATTGCCTAAGGAAACTATGAATTATTTATAAAAATGAATTATTACAACTTCAAAACTATGATAATAAAGACTGAAAAACAAAACATGAATATTTATTGTGTGAAAATTATTTGTATGTATTTTTCAAAAGTTATGACAATGAATGCAAATACTTCTTCAGATCGTTGCAGTTAGTTCTACCAGAAAGACTCGGGGAGGTAAGATAACGTGACAACCATATTTATTAACAATCAGCAAGCAAAATGTTGTAAGAAAGTTCTTTGGCGTAGGCCCCGTCCATAGCTCAGATCCTAAAGGGTTGCGGACTCTGCATTTCCTGCCTGAAGATGAAGGCAGGGGCGTAGCTGACCCCTTGGGAGGTATGGACAGGGACCATCCTGGTGGTGGTGGGGAGGATGGAGGTGAAGGTTTGCGTCAGCATCTGCGGACTCAAACATGTGTCAGCAATCTTTTATACTCCAAGTGCAAGATAATGATTGATTAGCTCTAAACTAATTACTGATGTAACATTGAGTCTTCCTGGCAAAACTTACGCTAGAGCTTTCATTTCCTGTCTTTAAACATAATTGGCTGATATTTAGGTCACACCACTGGGAATTTTCCCTGTAGCCTATCTTCCGCTTGTCTGTGTTTGCACATTCTGGATTTTTCAGTGACTCTTTCTGCAGGTTACATTGTTAACATTAAATCATTCACAGCTGAATAGTAAAAAAAAAAAAAAAAAAAAGGATTCATTCAACGCCACTGTATGTTTGTTGTTCAAAGACACAATGATTCTGCTTTGGTTTTTTTAGGAACTTTTTTATTTAATGGAGCAAAAGTAGACAAAATACTGAAGTGATGGGAGAAATTAAACCAATCAATTAAACCAATGTGTGGTGGTCAAAATGGTGTATATGCAACATGAACAAAGCCCAAACATTACTAAAGACACTTTTTACAAATTAATTTATGAAAGTTTAGTCTATTAAATGTAATCTACAAATCATTAAATCCCTTTAACGAAATAATTTGTATCCTTTTATTAATGTGTGTCTTTATTGGGCAGGACTTGGCTAGTCGGAAACTATTAACTACATACATTTTTCTGAAATCAACTTCAGAGGAGCAACAGTTGAATATGTTAGTACTCAGAAAGTACTGAGTTCTGTTAATGCAAAAACTTGAGTGTATACAACTGCACTATGGATTTGCAATGCATTGCAAATTCTGTTTATGCTTATATGGCAGGTGTATTACAAGTGCAAAGCCCAAAGGGGCAGCGAGTGCATGAGGACACCTGTCCTAACTCACTCCAAGGTTGGATCGGGGGGGATTCATTGTGGTCCAGTCAGAGTTTATTCCCTTCAGCTTTGATCTGCAAGTGTTTAATTACTCGATAGTGCTGATGAAGTCCTGAGGCGCTCAATCTCAGTCCTTCCTATCAGACATACAGTGCAGGGCTTTATTGAGTTTCCCTCCCACTCTCCCTATCTACAGTTGCTGAATTGGTAAAGACAGTGTGGTGAGGTAAGTCACACCCATATAACACATAACTCTTCACCCGTTCCTGTCTCTTATTCAACACCAAGAGGTGACACTTTCAGGTCAGGATTGAGGGATGCTCTCTCTCTCTCTCTCTCTCTCTCTCTCTCTTCCCTTTCCTCTGAAGTCTCCTGCTGTCAGTTCACAGCTTTCAGAAGTGGAGAGAGATAGACCTGCTTCCATCCTCTGGCAAACAAGGCTGGCCATCAATCACTGCTGCGCTGCACCACGGCCCTCATGGCTCTTTCTCAACATGCCTCAGGTTAAATCTCCACTATGGTTCCTACTCAGCTCCTACTGTCCTAAGATGATTTAAGAGCTTTACTGGGAATTTGTGACAAGTACACTGAAATTCTGAAAAAGAACGTAAAATAATTTCACATATCCCCCAAACAGTTTGTTTGGAAACATATTGAGGGGGGTTGGGGGGGGACATATGACATGAAAATAAAAGCCCAGTTACAGCATTTTTATATATTTAGGAGAAATGTCATGCTTTACTTGGTTATGTTGTACTACCTTTTGCAATTAAAAAAAAAAAAAAAAGTCTATAAAAAAGTACAGATTTTAATAAAAGAATAGGCATATACTTTCAAAAATGTACTTTGCTCAAGCTCTGCCACTTAAACTTCATCAATAATAACTTTTTTAAACAATGATAAGTTTATTGTAATTCCTAAAAGGACAGAAATAAAGAGCGTCTCGGGTTACGAGTGTAACCCTTGTTCCCTGAGTAAGGGAACGAGGCGCTACGTCGGATGACGTGATGGGAACCCTCTGTATTTTGTGTTCGTGAAGCACCTCTGTATCCAACCAATGAAAAGACGTGACGTCAGCGGCGGGTGACGTCACGGATCAGGAAGCTATAAAGCACACCTGAACACAAAGCACGCCAGCTTCTGTAGGTTGTCTGAAGCAAGCGCACCAGGTATGCGGGAGATACGGCCACGTGACGTAGCGTCTCGTTCCCTTACTCAGGGAACAAGGGTTACACTCGTAACCCGAGACGTTCCCTTTCGTGGGAACTATCGACGCTACGTCGGATGACGTGATGGGAATGCAATCCCAACTACGCCGTCTCTCCAAGTGCCTGGCTGCTATCTCGTAGCACCCTGGCCCCCGGAGTGATATTAAGATGAAGATTATAAAATCTGATGAAGGTGTGCTGGGATGACCATCCAGCCGCACCACAAATGTCATCCATAGAGACACCAGACAGAAGAGCTCTGGACGCGGCCATACCTCTCGTGGAGTGAGCCCGCACCATCAAAGGACAGGGGCGCCCCACCGTCTCATATGCAAGTGAGATGGCCTCGACCACCCACTTGCTCATCCGCTGTTTAGATGCTGGGCCCCCTTTCTTAGGGGACCCATAACACACAAACAATTGTTCTGTTTTTCTCCACAGGGCAGCTCTGTGGACATACGCATCTAGTGCTCTTACAGGGCAAAGCAGATTCTTTCTTTCCTGATCCACATTTGTGAAAGGAGGCGGGCAGAAAGCCTCCAGTACAATGGGGCCTGGGACCCTCGTCAGAACCTTTGGAACATATCCCGGCCTGGTATGTAGAAAGGCTTTCACCATACCAGGCGCAAACTCAAGACAGGATGGAGCGACTGACAGCGCTTGTAAATCACCAATTCTCTCCAGAGAAGAGACGGCCAAGAGAAAGATAGTTTTGAGTGTCAGGAACTTGTCTGACACCTCTTCTATTGGCTCGAAGGGAGCCTCAGCCAGCCCTTGGAGCACAATAGTGAGGTCCCAGGTCGGGGTCTTTGTGCGCACCACAGGCCTCAACCTGAGTGCACCACGGAGGAAGCGTACTACTAGGGGGTCTCGACCCAGCGAGGAGCCCCCTACAGGGATATGATGAGCTGAAATAGCGGCCACATATACTTTCAGCGTGGAAGGGGTTAAACCTTCCGAGAACTTTTCCTGAAGGAACCGAAGCACGTCTGAGACTGAGGAATGGACCGGGTCCAAATTATGCTGTTCACACCACAGAGAGAACACTTTCCATTTGTATAAGTACAACTTCCTCGTGGAGGGAGCTCTGGAATGAAGGATGGTCTCCACAACCTCGGTTGGGAGACCAGTTTCTATGAGCCTTGCCCCCTCAGGGGCCAGGCCCACAGTTTCCACATTTCTGGGCGGGGATGGAAAATCGTGCCGCCCACTTGAGACAGAAGATCCTGCCTGAGAGGAAGCTCCAAGGGAGAGCCGTGCAGTAGAGACATTATGTCTGAAAACCATATTCTGGTCAACCAGTAAGGGGCCACCAATATTAGGTCGACCTTCTCCTGGCGAACCTTTTCCAGAACTCCCGGGAGCATTGAGACTGGGGGGAATGCATACAGACGTAGCCTTGGCCACGTCTGTAGCATGGCATCCAGCCCTAGAGGTGCTGGGTGCTGAAGTGAGTACCACAGAGGGCACTGAGCTGACTCCTCTGTGGCAAAGAGGTCGACTTGAGCTCGACCGAAAGTTTTCCATATCAACTCCACCACCTCGGTGTGGAGTTTCCATTCCCCCGGTCTCGCGCCCTGCCTCGACAGGGCGTCCGCTCCCACATTCAACCGCCCGGGGATGTAAGCTGCTCTCAGCGAGAGGAGCTTCCCCTGGGACCAGAGGAGGATGCGGCTGGCCAACTTTGATAATGGGCGAGACCGCAAACCCCCCTGATGGTTGATATACGAGACCGCCGTAGTGTTGTCCGTGCGGACCAACACATGACAGTCTCTCAGGTCGGGGAGGAAGTGTTTTAGTGCAAGGAACACCGCCATCATCTCCAGCCGATTTATGTGCCAGGAGCGCTGATGGTCCTCCCACAGACCCTGAGCTGAGCGGCCACTCATGACCGCTCCCCAGCCCGTGAAGGAAGCATCTGTCGTAAGCATTACACGACGACCAGAAGTCCCCAGCACGGGTCCCTGGGTTAGGAACCAAGGCTTCTTCCACATGACCAGAGCACGAAGGCATCGCCGCGTGACTTTGATCATGCGAAAAGGATTTCCCCTTGGGGAAAACCCCTTGGTCCTGAGCCACCACTGTAGGGGTCTCATGTGCAGAAGGCCAAAAGTAATAACGTTGGACGCAGCTGCCATCAGACCCACCAGTCTCTGAAACTGTTTTACAGTGAGTGACTGGCCTAACTTCACCCTTTTCACGGCCTCGAGAATGGAATTCACACGAGCAGGGGACAACTGCGCCTGCATCGTGGTGGAATCCCAGATTACACCTAAGTAGTTTGCAACCTGACTCGGGACCAACACACTCTTTTTGGCGTTGAGCCTCAGCCCAAGCCTCTTCATGTGCGACAGAACAACATCTCGATGTTGAACTGCCAATTGTTCTGTTTGAGCTAATATCAACCAATCGTCGATATAGTTCAGCACGCGGATGCCCTGGAGTCTCAGCGGAGCCAGCGCTGCATCCACGCACTTCGTGAACGTGCGGGGTGAGAGGGATAGGCCGAACGGAAGAACCCTGTATTGGTAAGCTTCGCCCCCGAAAGCAAACCTGAGGAACTTCCTGTGTGAAGGATGGATGGATACATGAAAGTATGCATCTTTCAGATCTATCGCTACAAACCAGTCCTCGGACCTGATCTGAGGGATGATCTGTCTGAGTGTAAGCATTTTGAACTTCAGCTTCTTTACGGATCGATTTAGCACACGTAAATCTATGATCGGACGCAACCCTCCATCCTTCTTCGGAACAATGAAGTAGCGGCTGTAAAAGCCCGACATTTTGCTGGGAGGGGAAACCCTTTCTATAGCCCCTTTTTGCAAAAGCGTCGTTACTTCTTGCTCCATCACCAGAGACTGCTCTGGGGTTACCACCGTGGGAAGCACCCCGTTGAACCTGGGCGGTCGTGAACCGAACTGAATTCTGTAGCCCTGTTCTATCATGAGCAGCACCCACTTCGAAACATTCGGGAGCTCTTCCAAATATTCTACTAAGGGAACCAGTCTCTCGAGACTGGTCTCTGGTGTTTTTTGAGCACTTGGCTCGTCCATCTGACGCGGCGCACCGGCAGACAGGCGAATCACGTGCTGACCGACCCCCCTCGGAGGATCGGTGGAGACCGCTGCGCCCTGACTCACACTTGGTGGCAGGGTTGGCAGAACGGTCCCCTGAGGGCACCGAGGAGGACCCGATATCCGAATCCTCCCGGAGGGGGCTACCCTCAAGAAATCCTGTGACACTAGTGTCAGGACTTCTTCTTCTCAGATCCGCCCTACCTCCGGAAGGCTTCGCCTGTGCCGCCCGTCCCGGTCCCCAGGCACTGCGTGGGGGAGTACGGGAGGCGACACTGGCTTTTTGCTGCGCTCTGTGCGCGGATGTTGCTGAGGAGCTGGCTGTCGGCCGAGGCTGCTCCCGCCCAGCAGCCTCGGGGGGATGACCGCGGCGGGGAATGACTTTAGAGAACGCCGCCGTTTGTTTACGTGACTCCTGAAACCTGTCGACGACTGTTGACACTGCGTCGCCGAACAGGCCATCAGGAGACAGCGGCACGTCCATGAGCGTATTTTTATCACGTTCCTTGATATCAGACAGATTCAACCATAGGTGCCTCTCCGTGGCCACCAGGGCTGCCATAGAACGGCCGATGGATTTGGCCGTCTCCTTGGTGGCCCGGAGAGCTAAATCTGTGGCTTTACGCAATTCGTGAATCGCCTCAAAGGACGCTTCCCCGCTCTGATCAATTTCCCCCAGCAGGTCGGCTTGATATGCCTGGAGGATAGACATTGTATGAAGGCATGCCGCCGCCTGACCTGCTGCCGAGTAAGCCTTACCCACCAAGCTGGATGTAGTTTTCAGAGGCTTGGTGGGCAGCGCTGGAGTCTTAAGGGACGACGCGGTCTCGGGCGAGAGATGGCTCGCAAGCGTCTCCTCTACCCGAGGCATCGCCCCATAGCCATGATTTTTTAGGCCAACAATATTGCTGTACAGCGATGTCTGCGGGCTGTACAGCCGATACTGTACGGGTCTCTTCCACGACCTCGACACCTCGGCATGGAGGTCGGGAAAGAACGGGAGACCCCGGCGCTGAGGCAGTGACCGAGGGGGAAGAAAGCGTTCGTCCAGTTTACTCTTTACTCTGGACTCGGCTTTCTCCACAGGCCATTCTATATTCAACTTTTCAACAGCCCTGGTCACTACCTCTAATAGCTCCTCATAAGCCGGTAATGTTGCTGGCGGTACATCATCGACACTCTCTACATCAACCTCCTCGGAGGAAGATATATTGAGCATCGGTGCCTCTCTTCGGGGGGAAGAAACCGCTACGCGTGCTTCCGCCACCAAAGGAGAGACACTGGGTCTAGCGGGTAAGGGAAGCGATAAGGCAGGGCCCGTCTCTTCCCCCTCCGCTAGATCCATCTGTGAACCCCACGAGTGCAGCCTACGCTGAGCCTCGGCAGCAGCGGGACCGGACCCGCGGGGAACACTCGCCTCGGCGCCCTCCTCGAAGAGCGCTCGACGCGATCGCAGCACTCTGAGGGTGAGCCGCTCACAGTGCACACAGACGGCTCCCTCGAGAGCCGCCTGTGCGTGCTCAACCCCCAGGCATTTTACACACATGTCGTGTGTATCCCCTTCCACAATGAAGCGTGGGCAGGGAGGAACACACTTTTTGAACTGCTGCTTTTCCGCCATAATATTTCTCTTTATATGTCTTTTTTTTTTTTTATTGTGCTTTGAAACTCTTGTCCTCGGACGAAGAGATCACTGTGTGAATATATCAGACAGACAAACAATAAATAAGACAAACGAGATACAGAGAGCGCTTGCTGAAGACAACAGAAGCTGGCGTGCTTTGTGTTCAGGTGTGCTTTATAGCTTCCTGATCCGTGACGTCACCCGCCGCTGACGTCACGTCTTTTCATTGGTTGGATACAGAGGTGCTTCACGAACACAAAATACAGAGGGTTCCCATCACGTCATCCGACGTAGCGTCGATAGTTCCCACGAAAGGGAACTAAAGTTAGTCATTTCTCAGTTATGGATTGAGAGTTAACTTACATTAGATTGTCAACTTGAAGATAATTTAGATTTTTTTTTAACCATCTTTGTTAAAAAATGTTGATATTATCAGACCCCACAAAACATCACACAAGCCATAAAATCCATTGCTAACACTTACTGTTGTTTTCCCTCCAAAATTATGTAACTTCCTAGAGGATGATGTCACTGAGGAAGTAGCTTAAAGGGTTAAACAAATAACAATGAAAAGGATATAAGGGAAAACCAATTACAACAATATTCCCTATTATATTATAGCTTACTGTATTTATGAGAGAAAATAATGTAATACAAAAATAAAACTTATGAATAATGTCACTTTAATGGGTACAAAATATTTTAATAAAAGTAATACAAAATAGTTTCATGGCCATTCAGAATTTAAAATCTAGTAAATTTTCCTCGCACCATCGGCAAGTGTGGCAAAAAGTCACATTTGCACCCTAATACAGCTATAGAGAATTCACTTTCTAAACAGTGTGAAACAAGTCATAATTTACATGTATTCTGATGAAAACCAGACAACATGAACTGTTAAGTGCATTAAGAAACAGATGTATGGTTGCAATTATCTTTTCAACATCTACGACAGCATTGAAAATTACATTTCTGTAGATATAGATTTCTAAGAAAAGACTTGACCTGGATTTCAGCATAAAAAGCAGCTTGTAAAAAATGTTTCCATTTAGAGAGCAATTTCCTTTGCACAGAACTTACAAAAATGTTTTAAACAAAAGTTCATCTGTGCTGCCAGTCCTCAGAAAAACCTATTCTCCATGTTTTTGTCTTGTTTTCCACTAAAAACATCTAAACATCCTTAAAACGAGATAAACTTACCTCAGAAGACAAATTACACAAAATATGAAGACCTTTTCAGAGAAAGTACTTTGGATATACACAACTGTTCAAAAGCTTGGGGTCAGTAAGATTTGTAATGTTTTTAAAAGAAGTTTCTTATGCTCAACATGGCTGCATTTATTTGATCACAAATATGGAAGCTTAAGTATAGGTTCTACCAGGAACACTCTAACACCACGTCATACATTGTTAAAAAATTAGATCTAGCCAATCACAGTGCGAAACCTTATATAAAAACTCGATCTCACTCTCCCATCTGCTGCTCGTAGATGTTTGGCTGACGTTCTCCTCCATCCTCCCCACCACCATCAGGTTGGCCTTTTCCATTTGTCCAGGGTCTGGCTTCGCCCCTGCCTTCATCTTCATCTTTTACCTCAAGACTTGGACTAAAGACGACTTACGCCAAGGAATCATGTGATTATCTCTTGGATATATTTGTTTTAAATTCTTCAAGAAATAAATCTATTTAAACGTTTATCTGCTTATCGAGTCTTTCTGGTAGAAACAGGAAATTTAATAATATTTTGAAATATTATAATTTACAATAACTGTTATACTTCAGCGTCTTCAGTGTCACACGATCCTTCAGAAAATATTCAAATATGCTGACTGGCTGCTCAAGAAACATTTCTTAATATTAGCAATGTTGAAAACAGTTTTGCTGCTTAATATTTTTGTGGAAACTGATACATTTTTTCAGCATTCATGCTGATCAAAAGAGCAGCATTTGTTTTAAGTAGAAATCTTTAAATGATAAATGTCTTTACTGTCACTTGCATCCTTTCTGAATAAAAAGCATTATTTATGTATTATATAAAAGTAAATCTTACTAACCCCAAACTTTAGAATGGTAGTGCATCTTAAATTGGCAGATTTTTTGTAACTGTATTTATTTTATATCATACTTTCATTTTTTGCAGTGTCTAGCAGCCTCAGTCCCTATTGCAAACACTGTAATGTTAACCAGTCTTTCCGTTGCATGAAAAGAGAAGGAATTGACTCTAGTCCAAAATCAGTGCCAACATTCTGCTTGGGAGCACCTGAGGTTCAGAAACAGACAGAGGCGATGACTGATCACAGCGCAGTGCGTCAGGCCGGCTGAGATGGATATCGCACTGAACGGCAGGCCTCCTGTCACCGCGCAGCGCCCCGAGCGCACTGAGAGAGCACTGCTGCTAAGTGTTATCAGGGCTGAAGAGGAGAAGGCAGGGAGGAAGGCTTCGTGACAGCACCGCGCTACATCTCGCCCCAGCCAAACTTTGCAGAGTCAGACGGGCGGATGAAATCATCAATTATAGCACAAGGTGAGCTGAAAGCACCGCGTAAAGGTCGCCGAATGGAGGGGAAAAAAACGGCCAGCTCAGGGCTTTTCTCTCTGCGTGCCACTCCTGAGTTTATGGGAGGTCCGGCATAGCGCAGAAATGGAGTTTAAATTTTAAACAGGTAGAGAGAGGGGGGCCCCAGGCCCTGTGTGAAGATTTCAGGAGGTGACAGGGTGAGAGGGAGGGGAAGAGTGAGAGAAAAAGATGTCTGGACTGAATGTGGAGCAGCGAGGGACATTCATAACTAATTGAACACTCAAAGCCGACGGGGCCTCAGATGCATCACGCTGCAGGTCTCAACCACAGTCCACTGGATCCCATTAGAGAAGGTTGATAATTGCTGTGTTTCACTCAAGTAAGGGTGCATTGTTCACTATTACAATTCTTGTCCAATGCCAGCAGGTGGCTTATCACTGTCACAGCATAGTGAGGATGACTTCCTGTGCTGGTCACTCCTCTTCCTCCACATAGGTTGAAGGGAACCATCCCACCTGTGATATAAACAGCATCCATAAACATTACTTAATACTAGTAGAGCATTTCTCTTCATCTTCTTTGACTAGTTTGAGAGCTCTTGTGGGTCAGATCTGATAATGTCATGCAGAAGAATCATTAAAAGTCATTCTGTCATCACCTCCAGTTAATCATCTCTCTCGTTAACGCACTCGAGCATATGAAATGAAGGAAAGTGGCTTGAGGAATGTCTTGGAGAGTCAAGATCTGCTATATTGAATAGAAATCCAGGGCTGAACTCTAATTTCATTCTCAAATGTCAATCATGTTGTCACACCTCTATATTGCTATGCTATTCGCTTGTGTCCAAACCAAAATTTTATTGCTTTCAGAACTGGGATATATTTGCAAAATGCTTTTACCTTTAAATCAATAGAGCCCAAACACAGACTATGTTTGGGATTCATGACTGTATTCAGTAATCTATTTCATAATTAATATAGATAAATTAGTTAAAATATAATTTAAAAATATTACATAAAAAAAAAAAAAAAAAAATAAAAAAAAAAAATATATATATATATATATATATATATATATATATATATATATATATATATATATATATATATATATATATATATATATACACACACTGTCAATTCAAAAGTTTGAGGTCGGAATGATTTTTTTTTTTCAACGGCCATTACTCCAGTCTTCAGTGTCGCATGAACCTTCAGAAATCATTCTAATATGCTGATTTGCTGCTCAAGAAATAATTCTTCTGATAAATGTTGAAAACAGTTGTGCTGCTTAATATTGGAAACCTTTTTTTTTCAGGATTATTTGATGAATATAAAGTTAAAAAGGATAGCATTTATCTGTAACATTATAAATGCCTTTACTTTCAATTTTGAGTTTTGATCAATTTAATGCATATTGTCTAGTATTCACAAAAAAATCTATTAAAAAAATATTTAAAAAAAACTAAACTTTTGAACAGTAGTGTACACATATTAGAACATTATATTATTCAATTATATAACTGAAATCTTTTTTTTTTTTTTTTATGTGCAACTACTGTATAACAGAATACAGCTACTCTCTTTAAAGCAAGGTTCAATTTGATAACATAAGTAAATAGATTAGGTATCAATCTATCTTGAACGCATTACACATTAGTGTTGTCAAAAGTACCTACTTCGATACCAAGTCAATACTTAAATTGTAAAAATGTAATGCTTTGAGCGGGTCCAGTCTGCAGACACCTGCTTTCAGTCTTTCCGTGTATATGTGTAAGCACTCTGAAGAGTGCCATTGATGTCTATTTACAACATGTTTTTGAAGCGTTGATCTTTGTAGCAAATCACAGACATATACGATAAGCACGTGAACACAATGGCCAATCAGATGTGTTTATGAATCTGCTCAACAGCCCTCAAAGTGTCACATTTTTTAAATGTCAGTTTAGACTTGGTATTAAAGTCTGTACTTTTGACAGCACTATTACACATTATTGTCTGACAACTCATCAACAGCCTATATTACGATTCTAAACTATGCTGATTATATAATTCTGCAGTGTGCCTAGCAGGTCCCTTTTGAACAACCATGAACTGTGATTCACATTGAAGGGCAAGAGTTCAGTTCCAAGATGTGCAAGTTCAGAGAAAAAAGCTGAAAAGAGGAAGCACCAGTACTAAAGCAGTTCAAAAGAGGTTTTGGTGCTTTTAAAGGTGCAGTAAGCGATTTCTGAGAAACACCATTGATATTTGAAATCAATCCAAACAAACACACCCCTCCCGTCATTGTTCTGACCCCAAAATGCACAAACACAATGGAAGAGCGGATGTCTTTTTATCATAGCTAAAGTCAAGCAAAATAATGCTTCATGAAAAACAAAGCAAAGATTACGAGTGAACGACAAGGAAGAACAAAAAATTAACATACAGTACACAAGAGTATATACAAGCAAGAGCTGGTTTTTACCAGCTCCAGACAAACAATGACACTCAAAACGTAGTTCTGTGAAACAGCAAAACCAACATTTCTAATGTATGGAGCAGAAACAAAGCAACTTCGCGTTCATTTTCAGGCATCCCCGCTTAGGTCTCTCCAGAACTGGGAAGCTTTTTTAATAATAACGCAGGTCCTAAATCTTTTTCCTGATCATAATCCTTCTTCTTCCAATTATATTCCTCTGACTGTATATTTTCTTATATTCCTGTTTTGTAATGTCTCTCAGCCATCTCTCTTTCTACAGTCTTTCTTTAAATCTCTCTCTTGCTCACACTCTGATCCACTTTCAACAGCATTTCTCAGAAATCACTTACTGTACCTTTAAGTAAATAAAGGCGTATAAGAGTGTTTTCCCTTACCCGGCCATTGACTTCACCCTTCCACCATCCATTGGTACACTTGATATAGATCTTCACCAGGTCGCCCACCTGCAAAGAGAGTTCCCGAGTATCCCTGGAGCTGAAATCATATCGAGCTAGTGCAATGCCAAGCACTCTCGGGGTCAAAACTGAGGGAGAGGGGGATATAAGACAAAAACAAGATGTTAGAAAAAGGAGAGACAAATGTTTTCAGAACACATGCCAAGTAGGACAAAATGTGTGAACATGCAACAAGATGATTGGAGATTTGGAGCAAAAACAGGCACAAATGGCGTTGCATCATACATTTTCACACACAAAATGTTGATACAGACTCTCTCCACAGCTCTCAGAAAACACACATACACTACAGAGAGAGCTGAAGCAAACACAGGGAGAAAAGGCTGAGATGGCTTGAGGGGGAAATGAATAAGACAGGTGGCTGATAGCTGTACCTGACCAGAAGGGTGAGGGGGAGGGAGGAACAAAACTGTAGCTGGTGGGATTCAAAACGGAAAGCCCATAGAGCACTGGAGCTTAAGATCCAAGCCGAAGCAGAGTGAAGAAAATAAGAACAGAAAAACCCAGAAACATTTTCAACAAAACAAACATAAACCAGCTGATATAAAGAACTCCACACAGCACTGGGCTAATGAACACCCTCCTTGAAATATGCAAGTCTTGAGAAATTCACAAAATGTTTAGAAAAATGTCTGTGTTTTATGATTTGATCCAATACTTATCATGATACTAATTTCAACATAATTGGGGAAGGAAATGCATTGCTCATGTTTGTTAGACCTCAAGAACAAACATAAACATAACTTGTTTGTTTAGTAAACTCCACAGAGTAAGCTACCTTTTCATTTAGGACATGAAATCTGTTTTATTTTTATTCCCAAATTATGTTTTCAATTTAATTTTTTCTGGATTTTATTTGATTATTTAATACAAATTTATCATCAAAATGCTGTCTAATGAAATGAATTCATGAAACAAAAACAATTTATATATATATATATATATATATATATATATATATATATATATATATATATATATATATATATATATATATATATATATATATGAGATCTTGATTTTGACTTGATCATAATGCAACTTTAAAATGCAATCAAATGAAAATATAATGTACAACAAAACATTGCATATTTTATATATTTTTTCCACAAATAAGGTGTACAACAGAACCTTTTACTGTATAAATTTAAATATGGAATAACAATACATTTGTTGTCATGTTTTAATAAATGGCATTATTATTATTGCTGTTATTTTTATTGTTATTAATTTGAGAAGTACATTTTACAAACTTTACAAAATTTTACAAAGTTTTAGTTTGTTGCATTAGACCTTTGAGATAACTTTTCTCAAATGCAACGCTTGTGAAGTGAACTTTCATAGCAGCTCGGAAGATGTTCATCTCATGTGGACTGTCCTCAAATATTGAGACGGCAAACACTAAAAACACCACAAGCAATACGCAGCCTTTTTTAGCAACACGCCTTATCGTCTAGTAGTAGATATAGGCAGAATATCTAAAAAAAGTTTTGTTTATTATCGATATTGTGGATTTATTTTTTCAATAAATATGTTTGTTGATTTATTACCCAGTCCTATTTTGGACCCCATTGACTTGGAAAAAAAAACACTGAGACATTTCTCAAAACATGTACTTTCATGTTTCACAGAAGAAGGTCAAAGTGGTTTGGAAAGACATTTGAGTGAGTAAATGATCACAGAAAAGACCAAAATTTGGACTTCTTCAGCCATATTGACTACGTTTATGGATTACTTACACTATCAGGACAGGAGTGGCTGGGATCTTGATAAAAAACAGAAGAAAAAGTCATGCAGGTTTGGAATTTCATGGGCAACCCATTCTTATAATTTTCAAGATGTTTTTTTTTTTTTCTAGGTGTTCTGATAGCTTTTGCCAGGTGTGTGCTCCTGGCCCTGTCACTGACGCAGCTGTGATTGCGTTCATCCAGAGCACAGAGTCCTGTTACCATCTGAACGCCCATCTGAGCATCCAGGACTTTCTAATATGTAAACTAGCAAACGTCAGATCCACAATATGTTTGCCTTCCTGCTTTGCATCTCCTCTGGGGGGAACGAAGCAGTAGATGATGAGCCAACTACTTTTTCCTGTGACACTGTCTCTCAGAAAATGGTTTCAGAAATCATGCGGCTAACCACACGTTCGATATCTATGCAGAATTGAAACCGATGCAATCTGTATTGCAAATAACTTTTCTCACATTAGCTTATCAAACTCAGCCCTGATATCTCGCTCTGTGTTCAACATGTTTACCAAACACTCGGTGCCTGCAGATGTGTCAGCGCCCACACGCCGACTGATCTGTTGGCGTATGTGTTTTTGGTTTGGGGCACATCAGCAAGAGCGATGTCCCAGGATGCATCAAGGGCCTGGATTTTCTGCTGCGGTTTGTGAAAGGATACGTTACCTAGAGTGGCAGTTGAGTATACACACCTCTAACAAGCCGAGGATGCTGAGAAAAAAGGACAAATAGAACAGCGAAATCCCTAACTCACAATCCCCTCTATACTGTTCTTTCTATCAACAGATCTGTACTCTTCGCTAAGCCTTTTTCTACGTGACACATCTGTCTCTGTTCAATAAAGCTAACTTTCCATGACTCCACTAGCTGCCCTTTCATTTCTCAGTGCAGGGACTGTTTTTTCTCTCAGCTGCGAGAAAGAAAACCAGCCAAGTCCCTATAGGTGAGGGGAAGCTTAGCATCCATCATGGCTTTTTCCTGTAACTCAAACCAAACTGTCATGTTGTGTCAGGGAGATTGCCTGTGCTACTTGAGTGCAATGCTGGCGTCTTGTTTAGCCGAGTCCTCTCTCTCGCCACGTCGCCTGCAGCAGACACAAACAGCCTTTTTCCTGCTGCCAGGTGCCGAGTGGGTACGGCTCGCTTCACAGCATTGGTCTGTCTCTTTGAGAAGCCATCTTGGGCAATAAGAGCTGGAGTAAAGACGTATGCTTTTTTCCCATGAAAGCAACATGTGTGCGTGCACACTTTATATTTTCACCCAACGGCCAGCATGTCAAGTGTTCAACATCTATTTTTAATCAAAAGAGTCAGAGAGGTGTCGGGACACATACGTAAGTCTCAAGATAAAAATACATCCTGACCGTAAGCTATGCCTCCTGGCATTAAAAGAGGACCTGTCTGAAGACCCGTTCACACTGACGGTGATTTTAATCGCTGGAGGTCGACAAGTCGCTGTACTGTTGGCTACTAGTACATGTTCCTGCTGCTGGATGCACTAAGTGTTATTGCGTAACTGCCCGTTACTCTTTGACAAAGATGATATCTTTATGTTGTGGCAACAAAGCAGTTTTTTGCATTCTACAGTGGAACAATTTTGTATGTTTGTATATAAATTACAGCAGTGCTTACAGTCAGAGCTGGGTAGATTACTTATGAATTGTAATCAGTTACTGATTAGAAATTACATGACAAAATTTGTAATCAGTAATATAATCTCTTAGATTACATATTTTTGGTAACGTAATCTGACTACTTTTGGATTACATTTACTTTTGTGCTAACTCTTATTTGAGGTCACATATACAGTATTGTAGGATAATCTTGTACTATTTTGATAGATACAAAGAAAAAATATATCCCAAAATTCCAGAATATATTCTATTCACCAACAAGAGCCTCAACAGATTTTTAAAGCACAATGTATGAACAGTTAATACTTCAAAATACTAACACTAATATACCTGTTAGTGTTTGCTGATAGTAACAATGAATAAAACAAAATCAAATCTTATGATTTTAAAACATATTTACTTAAAATTAAGTAAATTTAGAAAACAGCAACATTACAAAAAAATAAATATTGAAAAACATGAAATTCATAGCAATATCACTGCTACTGTACATCAAATATTTCATTTATATTTCATATATTATATATTATATATATATATCATCTACGTATATTTCCCCCTCACCACCGGAAAAACTCAAAAATCTCACAAACGTATATAAGCGGCAGGTTTATTATGAAAAAATATAAATGTAAAAAAAAAAAAAAAAAGAAAAATTAGGAGAATCAATGAATTGTGAACAACTTACTGCCATTGTGTAAATAATATGTAATTGTGTAATCCATAAAAAAGTAACTGTAGTCTGATTACGAGTATTTTAAAAAGAAGTTTACTCTAATTACAAGTACTTGATTTTTGGAATCTGATTACATAATCCAGATTACAGGTAATCCGTTACTACCCAGCTCTACTTACAGTAATGCATCACATCATGAGATCATTGTCAATGCATTAATCAATCGTAATTTGAATGAGGCAATTCTTTAATTAAATCTCTTTATAATAAAGTATAAATAATAATTTTTTTAATATTTTTTTTTTTACTTTTCTGTACATAGATTAAGTGCAGAACAGTGAAGTCGCTCACAGTAATACACTACCATTCAAAAGTCTCTTATGCTTACCACAGCTACATTTAAAAATACAGTAAAAACAGTACATTTGTGAAATATTATTACAATTTTAAATAACTGTTTTCTATTTGAATATATTTTAAAATATAATTTCTTTCTGTAATGGAAAAGCTGAATTTTCAGCATCTTTACTCACATGATCCTACAGAAATCATTGTAATATGCTGATTTGCTGCTCAAGAAACATTTCTTATCATCATCAATGTTGAAAACAGTCATGCAGCTTAATTTTTTTGGCGTCTGCAAAAAGTTATACTTCTCCCAACGTTCACAAGTCGCAATGGTTGAGATAACTGAAAAATAATACTGGTCACATAACTGCAAGTTGCTGTCAGTGTGAACAGGGCTAAGAGACTAATGCCATCATATAATCAGAATTAATCTAAAGGAGATGTAGATACTAACCAGCAGTTCTGAGTCCACTACTGAGCTCCTTATACGGCTTCTGCAGATTCGTGTCCAGTGTACGGAAACCCTCTTTCAGAGAGTGCTGTTTGTAATATTCAACCAGTTCCTGGACAGAAACATCACAAGTATAGAAGCTCATTATAAGCATTCTCAATTTTTTGCCAGCTAAAATATTTACTTTAAGTACCCCTTGAGATTTTAAAGCTGTCCATAAATTGTTTGGTTAAAAATGATCCAAAATCAATTTCTGAGCAAATACATAACCAGCCAGTGTTCAAAATTATCTCCTTACCTTAGCCGGATTCACAACGGTAAGCTTATAATAATGTTTTATAAAAAGAGCGGTAATGGTGGTTTTCCAGAGGAAATTCAAGCATGCCGCCGTTCATCGTTGTGTCATTGTGTCACATCTGTCTAGTGGGCTATATCGCATGTGAGGAAGCTGCAGGTGGCGGATCATTTATAGCCTTTTCTCACAGCAGCTGCAATAATTAAACTTATTTTTTTAATGGCGGATTGTATTCCAGAAAGGTCCAAATGACAATCATCAGTGACAACTGGAGACTCACCCATAGTCAAAAGCAAAAGACTTTGGACTGCGGAGTGGCTACAGAAATTGAAATCTACAGGTAATGCTAAATGTGACTGTGACGCAATGCTGATGTTGTTAACATTGACAATTTGAGAACAACGTAACAACAATAATAATAATAATTTGCACGGTTTGAAGTGATCCAAGCTAAGCGATCGTTAGATTTAATCACCATTGGTACGATTTAATGTAATGCTTTTTTTCTCAGTTGGTCAGAACAAAAGTGGCAGACATGTTACTTACTTGTTCAGATGACATTTTCTGGTGAAAGTTCTTATTTTGGTCATACTTCAAGACTATAATCTGTGATTCCGAAGTAAAGTATCCACGCCGTTGTGGTGACTGACAGCAAACATTAGATTAATTCGCGCTGAGGAACCATGTCGATGCACAACTCGCCTAAAGATGATAATTCCACAAACAACTGCAATTGCATTTTCCAAACAGTGATGGCGACAATGAGGCAAAACTGACGGACTGCAGCTTTAAATTAATATTTCAAAAATTTAACAACACATCCGCATGTTCATGTTTTTTTTGTGATTGTTTCATTTTCATTATTTTTATTTATTTAAATTTACATTTTTACGAGCAACCTTACTAAGCATTTCATTTGAAATTACTGCATTTGGGAAACCCCATCTTTTATCTTAGTGGAATAGCTACAGTTGCTTATAAATGCTTAAAATGAATCTATAAAAGTTAAAATTAAAATGATCTATATCTAGCAATACGTATATGGTTTTATGGGTGTGTATCATGATAATACTATGTATTATTTGACATGCCCTGGAGAACCATGATGTATGAATTGGTAATCTTTCAGTACTTTTGTATACATCAAAGCTTTACCATCCTTGTTACATGCTGTCACCACAGAAATTTTTTCTAAGGGAAAACTTTGTCATTTTAAAACCATCTAAAAGAAAATGTAACAAGGTTGCAGTAGTATTGGTGACTCTAATGGATTAATAGCTGGACCCAGGTTATTAATTATGCTAATGAAATACAGAAATATGCAGATCAGCAAATGTTCTGGCTTTCCGATAAAAAAAGCTCAGGTCTCTGCAGCACAGATAGCGACACTGAATTATAGCACCCTACATATGTATTCATACGGTTATGATAAATAGAGCAAATGCTGATGAGGACCATTGCTTCTGTGCAACTCAAACCCACTTACTAATACAGTCTTGAATGTCCTGCTTTCAGCAATGTAGAAGCAGCCCTCCTTAGTGAGGATCTTAATGTGCTTCACATCATTGTTGTACCTGCAGATGGCAGAGAATCATTGTCACAATACAGGATTGTCAATACTTCCACAATGTCAGCCATATCAAGGGAGTTTTCCCTGGGAATGGGCTGACAAACAAATGTTAAGCTAAGTCATATCTTTTTATTTATGGGACACATTAAAAACAATTGCACACTAAAATGCTTTAAATGTGCAATTAAAATGCTTTTTACACCTAAGATGAGCCTCAATAGGAAAGTTCACCAAAAAAGGACATGAGGGTCAGTAAATGATTTTCATTTTTGGGTGAACTATCCCTTTAATACTGGATCTAAAGATGTCATGAGCAGGAGAAGATGCAATGTCCATTGACAGGTTATTCCATGACCCTGGACCAGCTATAGAAAAACCACAATACCTGTAAACTTTAAACGTAAGCGTGTTGTGGACAACTTCCTTTAACATAAGGATGTGAAATAGTGCTGTCAGTCTCTGACCGCAGGTCAATACACCCACGGGACCTAAAGCCCCACATAAAGAGTATAAAATGTTTTGACAGAGACCCTGTGATTGGTTTAATCATGAGACAAGCAAATATAAAATGTTCTGAGGTAATAAAGCCCACACTGAGCATGTGGTGTGATAACTCACCGACCACAACAATGCTACACAATGAGCTGTATGCAAATTCCGTGATGCATAATGTATTGAGTTGGATGGAGGGAAATGCATGAAGAAAGCTAAGCTTTGCATGCAAAAGGACGTTTGTGCAAGAACCTCATTGACCATCCGTCATGCCAATTTTATGTGCAATAAAAACACTCTTGCTCCAATATATGAAGTGGTATAATAGCTAGTCATACTTGATGCTGATGGCATACTCTCTGCTCTCCCGGCTCCTGTATCGCACCAGGTAGGTGCTGTTCTCTCTCTCCATGAGCTCGGACTCTGCGTGGTGCCTCTCTATGGGCCCAGCAAACCTGCTCGCACAAGCCAACATGCATGTGGTTGAAACCAAAACAACAGCGCTCAGCACATGTAGTCATGCAGGTTATTTTTTTGTCATGTGGATATTGGGAGTAAATGTGGTTAAACATTTAGACTTACCAGGGTTGGCCTGAATAGTCAATTGTCCTGGGTACCTGAGCATGAGACACATTATAAACAAATGTCTTGCATATATACACTACCAAATATACCTATTTATGTTAGCAAATATAATTCATTATTATTATTATATTTTTTTGAATGGATGACTGGACTGGATAGTGAACAAAAGGCAGTATATTACAGTATAAACAAACATCTATCTATCCATCCATCTATAAACAGTATATAAATAATACACTGCAAAAAGTAATACGCTATATCTACTCCATAAAATTTTGGCAACAGATTACAAGCAATATTATTAATTCAACAAATAGAATGAGTTAAAATTAATCAAATTAATTCCTTAATGTCAACCATTTAAAACCAGCAAAATACAAGTAAAATTTAAACAAAAATATCTGAATAACAGACAGACGTCAAAGATGAATTAACAACTATTTAGTTTTTATTGCCCACATTAAAGACACCTGATGATAACAAGTAGAATCACTGAAGGAAATAGAAACACATGAATTAACATAAGATTAGATGTTAATGTTGATTGTATTGAAAGTGTTTCATTTAGTTGGGCAGTTTCACTCTTTGCTTTTTATGTCAGTTTGTGGTTTTTGTAATGGTGTTTGCTAATTTTACACATTTTAAATGGTTGACTTTTAAGGAATTCATTTGATTTATTCTAACTCAATTCTTATATGTTGAATTTAATTAATAATATTGGAGTCTTCAATGTTACATGATCCTTCATCAATCATTCTAATATGCTGATTTGGTGCTTAAAAAACATTTATTATATTTATCAATGTGGAAAACATCTTGGTTACAAAGGTAACTCTCGTAACTCTCAGAACCGATGAATAGGAATCTCGCTAGAGAGGCCGACCTACTTTGAGTGCAACTAAAACGAGCAAATGCACATTGGCATGCAATTGTTTGCAGCAGCTGCTCTGCCCTGCTCTGCGTGGGTATATAATGAACAGCAGGTGCATTGTATCTTGAGGTTTTTGCTAAGGAGCTGAGCAGGTGAGTCAGCCGCGCAGCGGGGTACGGGGTCCATGGCGATGGGACGTACGTCTCCATTCCCTCCTTCAGGGAACAAGGGTTACCTTTGTAACCGAGACGTTCCCATTGAGTCGGTCATGTTCGACGTATGTCGGACAGATTGACGAATAGGAATCCCTACCAAAGCGCCATGGGTGCTGCCCCCTTCCAGTGCTCTGTGCAAACCTCCTGCACCCCCTTGCCTAAAGGACGGTGGGACAGGGCTAACACAGAGAGTGTCGATCACTGCTGTTACACACAACCCATTCAGTGAGACTATTGGATAACACTGGGAAAGCGTACCTTTTCACTAGAAAAGGAATGCTGCGGATGCCACATCCTTCCCAGAAGGAGTTATGTGGAGATGTACATATGGACTAACCCTGTAGGGCTGTACTACATATGGAAGTACTGGGGTGACTCCAACCTGATAAGAGGTGGGTTCTCCCAAAGGAAAAGACACAGGCTTCATTTAGGAGCAACCGTGGAATACACATATGGGATCCCCATAGGGTCACACATATGGAACCCAGCCTAAATCCGGTTCTCAAGGATACAACGGAGTATAGGCCTGGCACCAGATGCTCTGCCACGTCCAGCTGCCGAAGGGTAATTGGAGGACTCAACAGGGTCTGCCTTGTAGGGACTCACTGGAGCAATAAGCGCATGTAAGCGCAGCAAGCCAACACTAAGCCGGGGCCTCTCCATGCCTCTGACCGGTTGAGGTGAGAACACAGGAGGAGACCGGCTCAACACCAAGGCTATAGAACCTAGTGAACATGTTAGGTGTTGCCCAGCCCGCAGCTCTACAAGTATCTGTCAGCAAGGTGCCACGAGCCAGCATCCAGGAAGATGTAACACCTCTCGTAGAGTGAGCATGCGACCTGAGCGGGCAGGGCATGCCTTGTGCTTGGTAAGCCAAGGCGATGGCGTCCACTATCCAGTTGGCCATCCTCTGCTTGAAGACAGCCTTTTCCTTCTGCTGGCCTCAGTAACAGACAAAGAGCTGGTCTGAGGTCCTAAGGCCTTGAGTTCTGTCTATATACAGTCACAAAGCACGGACTGGACAGAGCAAAGTCAGGGCTGGGTCTGCCTCCTCTGGGGGCAGTGCTTGCAGGCTCACTATCTGGTCGCTGAAGGGAGTGGTAGGAACCTTGGGCACATAGCCAGGCCGGGGTCTCTGTACCATGTGGCTGTCGCCTGGCCCAAACTCTAGGCAAGATTCGTCGACCGAAAATGCCTGCAGGTCCCCTACCCTCTTGATGGAGACCAATGCTACCAGCAGCAAAGACTTCATTAACAGAATCTTTAAGTCTGCTGACTGCAAGGGATGAAAGGAGCATTCTGGAGTGCTCAAAGCAACAGAGCAAGGCCCCAAGAGGAGGTTGAGGAGGATTTAACTCGCTGTCTCGCCCCCCTAAGGAACCTGATGACCAGGTCGTGCTTACCAACACACTTGCCATTGATGTGGTCGTGGTATGCAGATATTGTGGCAGCATGAACTTTTTTTTTTGCTGCAAAAAGGAAAGCACGAATCCGATCAAAAATCTTCGGGGTTCTTCTCGGTGAGAAGAACACCACTCAACAAACAGATTCCACTTCGAGGCGTAAGCACGTCTCGTAGACAGTGCACGTGCTGAAGTGATGGTGTTAAGTACCTCGGGGGATAAGTCACCTATATCCACTGCGTCCCGTCCAGGGACCAGACATGGAGTTTCCAGAGGTCTGGACGCGGGTGCCAAAGGGTGCCCTGTCTCTGAGAAAGAATGCACCAGGGAGGGGCTGTCGCGAGGAGCATAAGTTCCGGGAACCAGGTCCGGTTGGGCCAATAGGCAACCAACAGCAACTAACAGGACCTGCTCCTCATCCCCCCTGACTTTGCACAAGATCTGTGCAAGTAGGCTCACTGGGAGAAATGCATATTTGCGAAGGCCCCAGGGCCAGCTGTTTACCAGTGTATCTGTGCCGAGTGTTCCCTCAGACTGAACCAAATCAGCTGAACCACCTGGGGGTGGAGTTGCCACTCTCCTGGCAGCGCGACATGAATGACGCGAAGCAACCTCAGATGCTTCTGAATCCAAAGGAGAAGATGGTGGGCGAGTTGGGACATGCGATGAGAGTGTAGACCACCTTGGCGGTTGATGTACACAATGGTCGCAGTGTTGTCCGTACAGACCAGCACGTGCTTGCCCTGTAACGGCCTCTTCAGGTGGCTTAGGGCAAGACGTACTGCTAGCAACTTGAGGCAGTTGATGTGCCAATGCAGTTGGGGGCCTGTCCACACCCCTGACACTGCATGCCCGTTGTACGTGGCACCCCAGTAATCTGTGAACACCACAGCATGCCGGGACACCTGCTCTAGTGGCACTCCTGCCTGAAGAAACAAGGGGTCCAACCACAGGCTGAAGGCTTGGCAGCATTCCGGAGTGACTGCAACTGGGGATGTGCCACATTGCCATGCCCATCTCGGGACTCTGCCGTGAAGCCAGTGCTGAAGCAATCTCATAAGAAGCAAACCGAGTGGGGTTTATGCAGCTGCCATATGCCCAGGAGCTTCTGAAAGAATTTCAGTAGGACCGCTGTCCTGCCTTTGAACATATTCAAGCAGTTCAACACAGACTGAGCACGTTCCTCTGTGAGGTGTGCTGTCTGATCGACCGAATCCAACTCCATACTGAGAAAAGAGATCCTCTGCAAAGGGGAGAGTTACACTTTTCCCAGTTAACCTGAAGGCCCAACTGGCTGAGGTGACTGAGCACCAGGTCCCTGTGTTCGCACAACTGATCCCGAGACTGAGCTAGGATGAGCCAGTCATTGAGGATGTGAATGCCCTGTTCTCTCATGGGAGCAAGGGCTCCCTCCACAACTTTTGTGAAGACACGGGGAGACAGGGCCAGCCCGAATGGGCAGGCTGAAGTGAAGTGGATGCCCCTGAACTTGTGGGGATGCAGGGTGAATTGAATCACAGCTGAGCCTGATGGTCTGAATGAGCCAGCGAGACAGACTGGGGAGCACTAGCCAGGCTCGCAGAGACCGTAACAGCAGGACCAAGGGGACCATAGGCGTACCCGCAGTGGGGCAGCGAGGTGGAACACAGGGACGTGGCTCGGGGGGCTCTCTATGTGAGGCAGCCCGTAGCAGGGCTAAGTGTGCTGTGCAACACTTACCTGGTTCCACGGTTGGGCAGGGGGTGCAGAAGAGGCTTTGGTTGCCTCCTCGGACTGCGTGCTGCTGCCCGCTGGCGATAAAGAGGAGGATGAGTATGGTGAGGTTTCTGGCAGCTGGAGCCCTGAATGAAATGCTAGGTTACCCTATGAGAAGGACCAGCAATCCAATCCTGAAGCTGCACAGCTTGCAATGCGCTAGAGAGGAGGGGCCCTAGGGGGTTGGTTCCCCAAAAGAGAGGCCCTCAATCCTCAAGTCACCCAAACTATGTCACCAAAGTAGACCTCTTCTGGTGCACCAGAGAGGGTGCTACAATGGAGAACAGGCAAGGAGATCGCGCATCTAGAGCGCCGAGTGAGCGCTGGGTTGCCATGACAACTTGTGCTGCAGCCTGACAGCTCGACGGCACACAACATGCAGAGGAGCGAGAGGTCTGCTCTCGCTGAACTCTGCGGTATACCAGAGTGTCGTGGCTGTGCTTTAACACACAAGCGGCAGCTGGCCAACAACAGAGGGGACTCAAGCTTCCCGGAGAAAGAAGAGTCGCGACCTTCACATGCGAAAACATGAATTACCCACGAACATCATTTCAGCACACTATGATCATGGCCGTCAGTGAGGACAGGAAACGACAGCATCCAGAAACACACGGTTGGAATGTCATCTTTGGAAGACGCAACTCAAACCCATGTAAGCTCCTTTAGGAGACTTGCTCTCTCTTGGTGCTGAAGCACATGGGGGAAAGATCGTGGAAACACTGACAGGGAATGTGCAGCCTGTAGTGTGCACTTGCTCATTGAAGGTGCAGCTCTTACCAGCTGTAATAACAGCTTTTTAGCACTCTGAAAACACGCACCGTCACCAGCTGTAATAACAGCCTTTTAGCGCTCACTGAAGGCGCACACACACAAATGAGAGGACTCGATCACCGCCGTAGCACTGACACGCAAACACTAATAAAGAGAAAGCTTCTTCCTTGAAGAACTGGCTCTTTTTTTGAAAACACTGCTTGCAGATTAAAGACAGGAACAAACGAACCGCTCGGCTCCGAAGTGAAAAGCTAAAGATGCAATGCACCTGCTGCTCATTATATACCCGTGCAGAGCAGGCCAGAACAGCTGCTGCAAATCTTTGCATGCCAATGCGCATTGGCTTGTTTTAGTTACACTCAAAGTAGATTGGCCTCTCTAGCGAGATTCCCATTCGTCTGTCTGTCCGACATACGTTGAACGTGACTGACTGAATGCGAACAGTTTTTTTGTGAGAAAATTATGATTATGATAATATTTTTACTCAGGATTTTTTGATGACCAAAAAGTTCAAAATAACAGCATTGAAAAGGACTGAAAAGGAAATAACAATGTATAATTACTGTCAGTTTTTACTAATAAATGTAATGCAACCTAGCTAAAGTATTAATTTAAAAAAAAAAATACAAATACAAATACAAATCAACAGCATTAAAAGGATTGTGCAAGTCATCCAAATATACATACTTACACATGGGCAGGGCTTGACTGCATCACTTGGAAAGAAGCCGGTCTCTTTTGTTGTCAGGATTTTGCCCTGCCAGGACGTGTGGTTGTTAATTGCATTATATTTGCCTTGAGGCGATGCTCCCCCCTCCCCTTTGCTTTAATAAATCTAAGACAATTAGCTCACAACAAGCAGTGAATCTCATTTAGAGCCACAGTTAATTACTGTTCAGCCCCTACCCACGGTTAAACTCCGTTACGCATCAGAATGAAAGCATCATCTAATGCTGAATAATCATACAGCTTCCACAGCAGAACCTCGTGAATCATGACACTCGCCAATAAGCCATTGTTTGATATTGCTGCTCCGAGCACATTTGGATTTATGAATTACATTAGACTTGAGTTTCATATTATGTCCACACGCAATAGATTGTATTGAGCAATCACAGGCTGAATGCCAGTTTTAAAATAGGCTCATTTCTTGCATGGCTTCAGCCACAATTATCTGTATATTTCTGGATAAAAACAGACAATTCCCCCCACTCAGTATGAAACAACAGCTGGGAGGTTATAATGCGCTGTGAACGTGGCGGAACCAGATGCCAAAATTTAGCAGCCTATGATTGATTGCGAGTTTGGCTGAAGGTTTGACTGAAGGAGTCATGAATATCTTCTCAAACAACTATACTGAAAAAATATATACTTTTCTATCCAGGCTCCCTTTAAGATCATCTCTAACAAGTATGAAATGAATTTCAGAAAAATGCACCTCTACCGCAAATTAGATTGGAGCCCCAAACTGGAACTGTATTCATGATTTATTTGGCTTAATAATGTTTCGCCGTAGCTTTTGAAAGCCCTTTATATTTGTTATGCCACAGATAAGCGTATGATAAAGATTAAACTTATTACCCCATTAGAGTAAACAGTTGGCAGCCTAAAGGATCAAATTAAATTACAGTGATCGATTGCACTGTTCTGGCAACGGGACAGAGATAATTGTCTTCCAGTAACATGGGAGATGGATGCTTAGTGCTCTGTAATTCCATTCTTTGGTGTCATGGGACCCTGAAGATTTAGTAGCCTTATTAAGAGTTAAGTGTCGTTTCACACAAGATAAAATAAACCAGTGATGTGCATTATCATTCAATAGTAGCGCTTCTCACTCCCCTCCGTGACCTGCCTAGTGCGTGAAGAACCACGGCTGACATGCACGTCTAGCCACTGCCTGTCGCAGTCTGTTGGCTCGATGAATCTCTTGGCATCCATTTTTGACCTGTAGGTTTTTTTTTTGTTTTTTTTTTTTACCTCGGTATGTGTTATCAGGCAGAAATAGCCCAGCATAAAGCATGGGAAATCTTGCTAAGTGTCTATTCCCTGCCGAGCTGTTTGAGGCACGTCGGCCAGATTGGAGCAACACCAGGAGGAAGATGAGGTTTTAGTGCCACTATAAACCATTGAGAAAAAGAGCCACAACAGCCCGGCACGAGCGGGAAATAAATAACACAGTCTGTGAGAATAAGCTCCAGACAAAACTGCAATGTACAAACATGCCTGAACAAAGACTATGCTCTGCAGTCCCTATATCTGAAGGCTCATTTAGGTTTCTGTGCATATTAGAAAGCATTGTGAAAAATAAACATTTTCAGTCACTATTTAGTGTAACATTGATACATTGTACTGAAGTTGTGTTGAATTAGGTTTAGTCAGGGTTATTATAGTTAAAATAAAACTAAAACCAAAAACATAAAAAAAAAACATTTTTATTATTTTCCTGTATTAGCTTTCCTGTAGCTCAGTGGTTAGAGCATGGCACTAGCAATGCCAAGGTCATGGGTTTGATCCCAGGGATTGCACATACTCAGATACAAATGTATAGTATAATGCAATGTAAGTCGCTTTGGATAAAAGCGTCTGCCAAATGTAAATGTAAATGTATTTTAAATAAAATGGAGGTTAACGGAAATAAAATATACAAATATTAAACTTATTTTATTTCAGCTAAAATGCTGCTTTAGCTGAAATAAAATAAGTTTAATATTTGTATATTTTATTTCAGTTCACCTCCATTTTATTTAAAATAATAAAAATGTTTTTTTTTATGTTTTTGGTTTTAGTTTTATGTTTTCTCATTTTCATTTAGTTTTACTTGATGTGTTAAAATAGCTAAAAATTAAATAAAAAAATGTATTTAAAAACTATATAGACATTTTTAAAATACAAAAACCTGTCAAAAACATACAACAAAATTACTAAAACTTTAAAGCGCCCCTATTATGGATTTTTGAAACTGACCTTTCATGCAGTGTGTAATGTAGGTATATGTGAATGTAAACAATTGTAAATCTGAAAGTGCATCATAAATAAAGTTAAGTAAAGATTCGACTCTGAACTGCTTAAACGAGTCGAATTCCATTTCCGTAAAGTTCACGCGGCACAAGTTAACACATTTGCATAATGCCCTCCTACCTTCTGTGTGAACATCGCACGAAAACTTGAACCCCCCTCAAACGCTGTAGCTCATTCGTGTGGATGACATGTCGACAAGATGCTGTGTTTTGCGCTGTTAAAGTAAATTTGGTTTATTTTCACTTCCAAAGGATGATGGTGAGGAATTACAGTTGCAACATCTCATAATGTACGTCAAACTGAGTAGCGTATCACTGAGAAATGTCCTGCTCAAGTTGTCCTTGTGATAGAGGTTTGGGTTGAATAACTAGCTCTTCCAATGTTTCATCATCGGACTCGTGCTTAGATTGATATGGTAAAATCGACACCATTGTTACTGTCTTTACAGTGTGTACAGTACAATCGCTGAGTTTTAGGAAGCCTCCAGAGCTGAATCAGTTATGGTAATGGGAGTTTGTTTCCATACACGCTGTAAGCAATAGACTAATCACAACAGACTGGGCCGTCTGGCCAATCAGAGCAGAGCAGGCTCACGGAAAAGAGGGACTTAGAGAGACTGACTCATCCGATGAGCCATCTGAGAATCATTGAAAAATGTGGTGATGTAAAATGTATAATATGACAAAATGGAAGTGTTTTTTGACTTTTTATAAATGTAAACTTGTTGTAGGAGACCTCCTAAACAGAACATTGCAAATAGCATAATAGGGGCACTTTAAATAAAATGAAAATGAAACCAGAGAATATAAAAATAAACACTTATTTAAAACATTCATAAAAACTTTAATAGTATCTCAGTGATAAGAAGGCCATGTACACACTGTAAATTTCAGGAGTGACAACCGCATTTAAATACAGGAGTGAATCCCCTAAATTATCATTACACGTGTGTACAGAACACGACTCACTCTCGAAAATGCGATGATTGACAGCTTGGAAACCATTCTGGCGTCTCTCGTGTTTGGTATCCGTTATCGTGACCAATACAGTGACAAAACACTCATTACTCAAACACAGTCGATGGAGGCGTCGTGTTTTGTTTATGC
The DNA here is from genome assembly GCF_024489055.1 of Chanodichthys erythropterus. Taxonomy (NCBI): domain Eukaryota; kingdom Metazoa; phylum Chordata; class Actinopteri; order Cypriniformes; family Xenocyprididae; genus Chanodichthys; species Chanodichthys erythropterus. The sequence continues at coordinate 24,067,755 of NC_090236.1, read as the reverse complement.
TTGTACAGACACACAGAGCATGCTCTTTCTGTGTTGTCATGGTCACTCATTATAAGCATTTTTGGCTTGTTGTTTAAGCTCATCTCATAAAGCGAACGGGTCAAAGTGAGCAGACATGAATCGTGATATTTTGGTCTTATTTTCAGCATAAAGCATTTGGATTTATTTCGGTTTATTATGGGCTTATTCTTTTTCGCTCATTTGACTAGCAAGATCTGGCAACTCGAATGAGTCAAGGCTCATGCTTTTCCTGTGATTCACCGCACATACAAAAGGGAGACACATCTCTGATGAACATTAAAAAACGTCATTAACAACTAGTTGTTCAGTTCGGTTCCGTACACACCGCATAGAATTTCTGTAAATGCAGTTGTCACTACCTGTATTTTTCAGGAGTTAATACGGTCGGAGAATGTGGTTGTCACTCCTGTATTTTACTGAACTGTGTGTGTACAGAACGCGATTAAGCACTAAGAGGTGAACTGACAACCAAATTTAGTTGCAGTGTGTAAGTGGCCTAAAATAACTCATGAGTTGAATACAGATGTGTTTGCATTTACAGTAGCATATTATATACTCAACAAGTTTGCTCAATAATAATCAAATATCATATTAGTGCTGTGAATACAGAGTAATATTAATTAATTAGTTAAAAAATTCATCCATCCATCCATCATAAAAAAATAATCTATACGGCTCCAGGGGGTTAATACAGGCATTTTGAAGCTAAATGATGCATTTGTGTAAGAAAAATCTCCATATTTAAATCTTTATAAATTCAAATAACTAGCTTCCGGCAGACAACCGTACACATGCTGCGCAAGTCGACTTGTGGCTAATGAGTAACCCCCTGATGCAATGTAGGATGTAGAAGTAGCATAACCTCTCATGGTTCAAACAAGGGCTGGGCAACTAACTCAAGCTCATCTTCTTTCACTTCGAAATCCTCCGACATTTCTCATTAAAAATTCTCATTTTAGACTTCTAATTAGTGACCGGTGTTTTGTTTTGCTCTATCCTCTGCCTTTCCACATTCGTCATTATGTCATGCTTCAGGTCAGAAGTTACTCTTCCGCTGCAAGTGTATGTGTATGGCCGTCTGACAGAAGCTAGTTATTATAGTTTAAAATATGGATATTTTTTCTTACGAAAAACCATCGCTTCACTTGAAAAGTCCTTTATTAACCCCCTGGAGCCGTATTGATTACTTTTATGATGGATGGATGGATTTTTTTTTTTAAATGTGGATATTTTAACTATATCTCCAAATGTATTTGGATATGAAGATAGTCATATACACCTAGGATGGCTTGAGGGTGAGTAAAGCATGGGATAATTTAAATGGGCCGACCACCCATTGGCTATGGAAATACTGGTTACTGCATGTATCATTTGGTTGAAATGTCACAAGTAAAATAAAAAGTTTTTGTGCTCCCTGTTTGCTTTGATATATGTTGTGATCAAGCTTCAGGGTCCCATGACACCACAGAATACAATACATGGTGTTTAAATACTGCAGTACTTTATCTGACCTGCCACCAGGAGCTGTGGGGATCAGCACAGATGACCTCTATGACATCACCAATCTGAGCATTCAGCAGCAGTCCGCCCTGAGGACTGGGGACTCCAAAATAATCTCTGATGACCAACATTTTTGGCAAACCTGTAAAAACAAAATTAAACATAAAATCAAAATTGGCCTTATACCTAAACCAGGTCTGTGGTCTTATTTTGCATAGATAATTCCAAAGAAAAGATTTTTGATCTCTGTCACTTCTGAAAAGTCTTTTTCGCTGACATCACCAAACCCTTTTATTTTTCAACCACTTGACCACATGCTGATATTAACGGCCATTTTCAAATCAATTTCCAATGGTCCCACCCATTTTCTCATTGAATATTACAGATTATATATGTCAAATGGCTTGCGAATGCATTTAAATTAAATACAGTACAATGAGGAACTATGAAAAAGATTAGAGGTGCTGAGTTATACACCTTATGAAATTGACAAAAATTAAGAAAAAAGAGAGAAATTAGGCAAAATATGCCTGAATGCACATTTCTCCCCAAAGACAAAAAACAAACAACAACAAAAAAGCCAGAAAAATAGCTCCCAAAGCAACTAAGAAAAGTGTTTACCAATATGCTTATGATAATAAATGCTTAATGGCCTCTTATATTTATGAACATTTATTTCACATCAAGCAATATAGCCACTGATTTTGCCCCAATATAATGTAGCACTGTGCTGGATCTCTGTGTTTGGCCCTCCCAACCCAAAGCAAATGTCCAATTTTCTCATTCACACAGGACAAATAAAGTGATGTATAGCAGCATTTGTTGTTTCCACAATCCCATCCACTAAATCAGACGCAGTCACACTAACCAATGACAGAGAAGGAGATCATCTTAGATGGTTTCTTTCTCTAGAGCCTCAGTTTATGGTGGTTAATAAAACTGGGGGAAAAGTAAACTCACCCAGAGGATGGGGGTTTCTTCTAGCATAAAACAGCTCCTTAGTATCCAGTCTATAAACCTGTTGTTTTTAATACTGCCAGGTGCCCAGGTCGTAAAGCAGATCATAAAAAAACTGTTGTTTTACATGTATTGGAGAGTTTTATGGAGAACTTCAGGCAACTTCACTGATACACTTGGTTTAATATTTTAAGTTACACTGATTATCTCTTCATCAAGGCATCTGTTAGTGAGTGGCATATATTAGGCAGCAAATGAACATTTGTGTTAGAAGCAGGAAAAATGGGCAAGCGTGAAGATTTGAGTGAGTTTGACAAGGGCTAAATTGTGATGGCTAGATGACTGGGTCAGAACATCTCCAAAACTGCAGCTCCTGTGGGGTGTTCCTGGTCTGCAGTGGTCAGTCTCTATCAAAAGTGTCCAAGGAAGGAACAGTGGTGAACCGATGACAGGGTCATGGGCCAAGGCTCATTGATGCACATGGGGAAGGCTGGCCTGTGTGGTCTGATCCAACAGACGAGCTACTGTAGCTCAAATTGCTCAAGCTGGTTCTGATAGAAAGGTGTCAGAATACACAGTGCATCACAGTTTGTTGCGTATGGGGCTGCTTAGCCATAGACCAGTCAGGGTGCCCATAATGACCCCTGTCCACCATTGAAAGTACCAACAGTAGGCACATGAGCATCAGAACTGGACCACAGAGCAATGGAAGAAGGTGGCCTGGTCTGATGAATCATGTTTTCTTTTACATCACATGGATGGCAGGCCGCTTAACTGGTGAACACATGGCAACAGGATGAACTATGGGAAGAAGGTAAGCCGGCAGAGGCAGTGTGATGCTTTGGGCAATGTTCTGCTGGGAAACCTTGGTTCCTGCCATACTTTGACATGTACCACCTTCCTAAGCATTGTTGCAGACCGTACTTTGACATGTTGCAGACCTTACTTTGTTGCAGACCTTACTTTGACATGTACCACCTTCCTAAGCATTGTTGCAGACCGTGTACACCCTTTCATGGAAACGGTATTCCCTGGTGGCTGTGGCCTCTTTCAGCAGGATAATGCACCTTGCCACAAAGCAAAATGGTTCAGGAATGGTTTAAGGAGCACAACAATGAGTTTTAAGGTGTTGACTTGGCTCCAAATTCCCCAGATCTCAATCCAATCAAGCATCTGTGGGATTTGCTGAACAAACAAGTCCGATCCATGGAGGCCCTGCAATTTACAGGACTTAAAGGATCTGCTGCTAACACCTTAGTGCCAGATTCCACAGTACACCTTCAGGGGTCTAGTGGAGTCCATGCCTCGATGGGTCAGGGCTGTTTTGGAAGCAAAAGGGGGACCAAAACAATATTAGGAAGGTGGTCATAATGTTATGCCTGATCGGTGTATATGAACCTTAAACAATGGAGCCACCTGCTTAAGAACCCACTATAGGGAGGCAGCTATGACCTTGCGAATATGATAAAGTTTACATTCTAAGGAAGCTGCCTATTAAAAGAACCTGAAATAGGGAAGGCAGTTTCCTCCAGAAAAATGAAGGAGCCTCCTGCTTAGGGGACCCTAATTTTGGGGGAGGCAGCTACAACTTCATGACCACAAGGGAGCCGCCTGCTTATGTAAACCCAAATCAGGGGAGGCAACTGTGACCTTGAAACTTCAGCATATCAAAAAGGGAGCTGCCTACTAAAGCCCCTTAAAAAGAGGTGGCTACCTCTAGGTTATCATAAGGGAGCTACCTGTTTCTTAAGAGACACCACACAGAGGTGGAAGGCAGCTGTCAAAACAGAGCTCAAGAGAGCAGAAGCCTCAGCAGAACAACTCTCTATAGCGAGAGGAGTCCAAACAATTCCCATCTTGAAGACAGCTTACCACAGCGGCCCACCAAAGGCAGACACACTTGATGTCACTCTCTAAATGGAGCTAAGAAGAGCGGAGGCCTCAGAAGAACGACTCTCTAGAATGAGAGGAGGCCAAACCATGCTCAACCTTAAAGACAGCTTATCACAGCAGTCCATTGAGAGCCAACACACTTGATGTCACTGTCTGGATGGAGTTCAGGTGAACGGAGGCCATAGCAGAACGACTCTCTAAAACGAGAGGAGGCTAAACAATACTCAACCTTAAAGACAGCTTATCACAGCAGCTTACAGAGAGCCACAACACTTGAAATCACTGTCTAGATGAAGCTCAGGTGAGTGGAGGCCTCAGCAAAACGCTTCTAATTTAAAGGGAGCTACCTACTTAAAGGACCCGTACTTAAAGGAAGGCAACTTCAACCTTAATTCTGTGTCTAATTCCTCAGAATTAGATCTAGCAAATTAATCAGTAGCCGTACCAGAACTAGCAAGAGGAGCTTAAACAAAAAAATATTCCTGTGCTCTGCCTACAACCCCCACATTCGATCCTACCTCACCGCAATGGCAGCCGCGGGACCCTAGCCGCAGAGAGTAGGTGCTATACTCTCATCCGTCAAGAGAGAGTCCAAACTGGGTGGATCAAGTCACTGCGACTGCATCACACAACACACATTTAACCCCCTCAGGAGTTAAGCGCACTAAGTTCAAATGCCAGATTCTGTCACTCTGAAAGAACCATATAAGAACAACCACGAATGCTTCGCTATGAGTGCCTTCAACTCCCTCAAGAGCTGAACACACTTGTGCAAACAATAACTTCCGTACTTCACGAGAGAACAGAAAGACAAAGCTTCTTACCATAGTTTTGTGAATGCATCCTACCCAGCACATTCAGCTCCCTCAAGAACTAAACGCACATGCACAAAGGTGCCCTTTTATACTCACGGTTGCACCAGTAGTGACATCACGGACTGTCATCGGCCAATGACATTGTTTCATTTAAACACTTCAGACACCAGTCACACTGGAGATGTTCCCCAAAGTGTCCTCTAGAGGACACAGTGGGAGTTCCCATTTGAAAGGGAACTAGGGTGTAATGTGACCACTACTGACTGTTGGACACGCCATTTCTGCCATTACAGCCAATTGGATTGACCCTGGCAGCTCTGACTGGTGCTTGAAGTTAACTAAAAGTACACACATATTTGACATCCCAGGTGTTTTATATGGTGTTCACCAGGAGTGTAAAATTTGTGATAGAATTCCTAAAACTATAACTGGTGATACAAGTACAGTTTATTAGCAGATCTGTGGAAGAGAAAAGTGTGGCAGTTAGGTTGTGTCCACCAAAGCGCTCTGCTTAAAACGCCTATCTGTGAGCGCTTGAAAGTGCTTCGGCAGTGCAACGTTTTTTTCAGTTTTGTTGCTATGATACAGAATATCCGTGGCACTGTTACTTATAACTGATATTGCAGGTCATTTGTTTCAGACTTAAAATGTTAACACGATGTAGAGTACCTGCTATGTATGTTTGGAGACCAGCAATATTAATTTCTCATCTATTTTGTTCCGTTCTCTGCTTGTTGATGTTCCCCATTGGAAAAGTGAAAAACATCAAAACATCAAAAACATCTGGAAAAGTATGCTAGCCGCTGGAAAAAACGCTTTGGTAGACTTAGTGATCCTGTAACAAATCATCCATGTAAGGAAACAAAGGAAGATATCTAAGAGGATTACGAGAATATCCCATGATGTATTCTTGGTTAACCTATAACTTGACTTGTTATCTTTAACTGCCTGAACCAAGATTGTAATTATAAATTGGTGTGAACATTAGACTTCCTGAAGAAAGAATCCATTTATGAATGCGTTACAATTTATGCTGTTTCTAATTTATTGTTTCTGACCACTTCTTCCTCCCATCAACATGAATACACCCCTTCAGCATTTCAGGATTGTTATTTAATCCCAGTAGAGCAAAACAGAACAGCAGCAATTTTGAAAATCAGCACCTGTTTAAGCTGAGCATGAAGTTTCACCATTCTGAAAATAAAATGATGTGGCAGTGATTTTGGAGCAAAATGAGAAGCTCTCCTGACTGTTTACAAGTAATACTTCTGAGAATGACAAAACACATAACAATGTTGCCACAGTTGACAAAAAAAAAAAACTTTAAAAATACCTTGAAAGCAAGTTTTTACAAGAAACATGATTGCTCATTTAACTTGTGATCAATTCAAATTTAATGAAATTCTATACCATTACAAAATTAATTAATTAAAAATTCAATAACTCAAATAACATGTCTCATATGATTTGTGACATGGTTCTGAGAAAGATCATGGCTGGAAATCCTGGCAGAATATTCTGATGCAATTCAATAGATTTGTTCTTCGGTGCTAAATGCTTTCAACAAGATGTAACACAAAAGAATGTCCAGATTATAATAAATGGTTATATTATTTTTTTTTAAATTAGAGTATTATATATGTACTTGACAGATCTATGGATTATTTTCCCAACACTAGGGTAAGGGGCACCTATTTTTCCCCTTTTTACAAGGTGTAAAATAAGTCTCTGATGTCTCCAGAGTGTATGTGTATGTGTTTTAGCTCAAAATACCCACAGATAAATAAAAATTATAGCAAGTTAAAATAGCCAGTTTTTGAGGGTGAGCAAAAACAAGCTGTTTTTGTGCGTCCCTTTAATTGCAAATGAGCTGCTGATCCCAGCCCCCTTTCAAGAAGAGGGCGGAGTTTAATTACAGTTATAAATTATGTTGTCATCTTGCTTTTATCCACTATTAGTACAAGCCTGTTGTAGCGGACCCCGTCCGAATGATGGCCAAAACTTTACTGATGAGTTTTATGAAGTTTACTGTACATCATATAAAAGATATGCGTCCGTTTTCACTCCAGAAAATCACAGTAAGAGCTGAATACAAAGTACAGGAAGTGTGCATTAAAGTCTTATCCATTAAACTCTCTCTCTCTCTTGCATTAACATACACAGCGATCGAATTACACAAAAATATTTTGCATAATACACACCATTTAAAATTTAGATGACTGTATTTTCTTTACATTTCTCACCATTTTTTGATCACTATTCGTTCGTCACTAGTTCATTTTAAATGGTTCTGCAGTATATACTGCATGATGTATTAAAAGGTCATAAAAGCAAGTGCAAAAGAACTGCTTAAAGTAGACATTCTGATTATAAACTGTGAATTGTTATCATCTGGAATGGCCACATAGATCTGCATTCACAGAATTACTTATTAGTAACTTACTAAGTAATTACTTACTAAGTTTCCAGCAATTAGCTTAATGAACCTCCTCATCTAAACAACAATAAGGTTGATCATGGGGAACAAACGACTATGCATAAAAATACAGTATATAAAAGATATTTACACCAGTCTTGAGATCTTCACAGTCTATATACAGAAGCATGCTGAAGACAAAGACACCTACCTGGGTCTTCTTGTTTCCTAGGTGTTGTCTTTCTCTGTGAAATAAGAGAGGAGAGAGAATATCATTAACAGATTCTCTGCAATATGTACACACTCAGCTATTATTATCTGCTTTTTGCAACACTGGTAAAAAATATTGTCAAAATGATTTTACACTGACACAAAGAAAAGGTCTAACAATGATTCTGTCAGTTTTGTCATTCCAAAACTGTACTTCTGTCAGTACAGTAATTATAAATGTAAAGGTCAATAATATACATATACTATACTTCAGACTGCATTATACAATAATTTTCCTCTACTTTCAAAATAGAATGCATTATGTTTGAAGTGCACCGTATAGACAATCAATTTAGACTTAGATTAATGTCTGTTATCTCACCTGTGCTTTTTGAACAGCAGCACCTGAGATCATAATGAGAGAATAAAAGAAAACTGTAAAAGCAGCAAAAAGGCTACACAAGCACAAATTACAATTCTGTGGCATTATATTGAGTATTATAGACCTCTCCAGCAAGTAGGTACAATTAAAATAGCTGCCTAATATCTAGAGAGCCACATTAAGGAGATTTTCATGCAAAACACGTTTTGCTTTTCTTTTTTTTTTAACATGAGGCACATAAATTCTGCATAATAGACCTTTATGTAAAGTTCTCTATGCCAATGCCTTTCTATGCCAATGTTAGCCCATTTGTTTTGTTCTTTAATTTGTTTTTTTTTTATTTAGCTACTCTTGTTATTGTCGCTATGTTCATACTCCTTGCTTTATATGTTATAAGAATTTTCTATAACTTTTAACTTGTGCATGAAAAAAAAAAAATCAGGAATCAACTGTGAACAGTGTGTCACAGTCATCAATGATTCTTTCTTTTCATACTATTTAGTATGAAAAGAAACTCTCTCTCTTGCTCTCTATTCTTTGTTGTCAAATATGAAATGTTAACATGAAGAAGCTTGTTACTGACCATTACCTGCCCTTCCACAGACTCCTAGTCTTCCCAGACAGCCCTTATGAGCCCCGTTTCCACATTTAGTACAAAGGTAGCCTTGGTTAAAAATTCCCCTGAAGAGCAATAGGATAAAAAAGGTCACATGGGTCAACGCTGACTTTTTTTTTTTACATACATGCAGCATACATGACTTTTAAAGACCCCATGAAATCAACTTTCAGGTCATGTAATTTAGCTTCAATAGACCTTAGTCAGGCTAACAGCATCATATTTAATTTTTGACATGAATAAAACAAGGCTGTGAGGGACAGAAGTACAGTGTGTTCCATGGATTGTACTGTTGTTTAATAACATGCAAATTGTTCTGCTGATGAAACATCTTTCTAAAAACTTATCAATAGATAAAACTTGATTGGGGACCTTTATACAGTGCATGTTACTGTAAAGACTATAAAGGCTCATTTACACCAAGAATGATAACTATAACTAGAATGTACATTTCCTGAAGAAAATGTGAATGGTGCTTGCAGTGGCAAAACTCGGCACTCTTGATTAGCATGATGCTAACATAATTACCATCCTGTTAGGATGTTTTTAGCAAAATGTTAACATGATTAGCATGTTTGCTAGCATAATGCTAACACCCTTAGCATGCTGCTAGCATGTTTTTAAACAAGATGCTAATCATGTTACCATTATGCTACCAAAATGCTAACATGATTAACATTATGATAGCATGATGCTAGCATTATTACCTTTTTGCTAGCATTATTTTAACAAGATGTTTATCATGTTACCATAATGCTAGCAACATGCTAACATGATGAGCAAAATGCTAGCATTATTTTAACAACATGCTAATCATGTTAACATTATGCTAGCAACATGCTAACATGATTAGCATAATGCTAGCATTATGCTAGCATGATTACCATGTTGTTAGCACGTTTTTAACAAGATGTTAACACAATTAGCATGCTACCAGCATGATGCTAACACATTTTTACTAGTTTGTGTCATGATTAAACCCTAAGCTAATCACTATTAGCATGTAGCTATTCACTGCTAGCATGTGTAGCATGTTGGAAGTCCAGTTTGCTAGCATTAGTCAAAAGAGCCAACCGCCATGTCTCTATGATGCTCTGATGCAGAGATATAGATCTTGCTAAACGGTTGCTAGGGTACTCTGTTTGGTTTGCTAGGGAGTGGCTCGGCAGCTACCAATGATGACACTCCAAAGGCTGCTTGACAATATAAACCAACCCCCATGTCTTTACGATTTTCTGATGCAGAGATATAGATCTTGCAAAACGGTTGCTATGGTACTCTGTTTGGTTGCTAGGGAGTGGCTTGGCAACTGCCAGTAATGATAAACCAAAGGCTGCTTGCCAGTATGAATGATATAAACCAACCCCCATGCCCCATGATATTCAGATTTGAAGATATCTGCCTATGCTTTGGGTTGCTAGGGTGCTCTAAATGGTTGCTAAGGCGTGGCTATGATGTCTTTAAGGTGATTTGTGATTGGCGGTTTGCTGCCTCGAGTCAAATGAGCCCACCCTCATGTTTGTACGACACTCCTATCCAAAGATATTCATTTGATCTTTTTCAATGGAAGTCTATGGAACTTGTTACTAAGGTGCTTTATATGGTTGTTAGGGCGTGGCTTGATAGCTTCACAATGATCCTGAGAAACTGATTGGTTGCCTGAGTAAAATGAGCCCACCCCCTTGTCTCTATGTCATTGTAATCCAGAGTTATGTTCAATACAAAATCCCTATGTAATTTCCCATCGTAGGAAAAACACAGTACTTCCTGGTTCATGGGCAAGGCTTCACCATAGTAAGTCTATGGGGCAACTTTGGGCAGCTCTTGCACCCCAGGGGTACAACTTACACCCCATTTTGAGATATGGTCTGACAGAGCCTGTCAGCCCATTCAAACGTAGTAACCCACATGTTTCTACGAAATCCTAGTTAGAAGCTATGACCCGTCAAAGTTTGTCGCAATGTTAAGTCAATGGGATTTTTCGCCCGATTTTTCGCCCGCTGGACGAACAACGTAAACCCGATTGCTTATAAAAGTCATAGCACACCATTCCTGAATAATCCGCACGATTTGACACCTCATCCGTGGGTCTGTGACAAAAACTGCAGGAGGAGTAGCGCGCCGAAATTTTGTCCAGAAGAAGAAGAATAAGTATGCAGGAGAATAAGAATGGAGCTTTGCCTTTGGCAAGCACCATTAATGATAACTATAAAGATAACTATAACTACATTAGCATCCACACCAACGTACGTTAACATTCTGTTTATTATAAGCAAGCGCTGCAGTTTTGTCATCTACCATTTTAAATGCTCAAGCACTTTAAAGCAGGATGGTTTCTGATTGGCTAATGCTTTTATCACTCAGCTGGAAAAAAATCATTCTGAAAGTGATTCTAACATCATTCTCTGTGCTTCTCTGCGTTATCTTTATAGCTGTGGTGTGGACTCCGCTATTCTTTAAAATTTACAACGATTTTGTAAATAATTATTATTCACAACCATTTCATTTATTTAAATTTTAAATCTAAATCTAAAAATTTAAATCAATTTTAAATTTAAATCTTAATCATCATTGGTGTGAACAGGCCTTAAATCTATCCCTCGCAGCCTCGATTTCATCTGTATAAAATTCAATATGGCGTCTACCCTGACTATGGTCTATAGTCTTCCAGTTTGAATTTCCACGGCATGAAGCTAAGATCTTACGGATTTATGAATGAACTGCTTGTTTTAAAATCTTCCTACCCTTCCAGCCTCATTCATTATGACATCCGCTTCAAACATTACAATGCTCATTGTAATATCGTTAACACTACATCCACTTAGCTCTTTGACAGTGATGCCACAGAAATATACAGAGCTACCGCAAAAACGGAAGTTCAAACACAAAATTGTTTTTCTGGTGCATAAGGTCTATAAACTATATTTTAGAAGATTATTACACATTTACAATCATTTTTCACTGAGAAATCAGGCAAAAAGTATTATTGATGCATCTTTTTCAGCAAACATTTGTCCAATAAAAAGAGAAGGTCACTGCACGGAAAAAACTGTGCTCATCAAGCAATTTTATAAGGTGTTTAAACACTATTAAAATTATGTGACTGGTAAATATTTATTAACTTGTTTCAGCACACAATTAACACTGAAAGTGCAATGACATCTCACCTGAGAAGCATATGACAGGAGCTGCAGGTGGTGGCCCTCTCAAAAGTGTGCATTTTGAAGTGGTGAGAGTTAAACGTGGCATTCTCTGGGCGAATATTAGATCTGAAATGGAAAATGAGAAATATGGAAAACGGTGCAAAGTTGGATGATTGGAAATGAGCACATGCCAAACTGTGTGAGTTAAACTGCATGTTTAAGAGGCCAAAGAGAACGGAGTAGGTGCGTTGCTGAATGTTGTGGCCTGCAGGGGCCGGAACCAGAACTTCCGATTCTGGGCACGAATCAGAGCAGTAGGGAAGCTCTTTACCAGAACGACTCTAAGATTGATTCCTGCATCAAGAGAGCGGTGCGCATGTAGCAGGTGTAATTTGTTGTTTGAATGCACCTTTCAGATCATCACGCAGTCAACCACATGTATATGTGTGCGTACAGAAACAAATTTTTTAAAGGGTGACATATAAATCAAGCAGGAGAGGAAACATCATTTCAGACTCTCGGCACAAGGGACGGCGTATCCTCTTGAACCTACACAATTTCCAAATCAGAACTCTCGTTAGTTTTCCCCTCCACCTCTCTTTTCATTTCTTTCAGCGTAGCCCTTGTAAATACACTGTGCCATCAAATCTCAAAAGCATCACAGGTGCAGAATGTCACCATGTACTAGAGCGAAGTAAGCTGCTTGACATTGATATAATGATGTTGGATGCCTTATTGAATAGAAGATGATGTTTGCAAACATTTTCTCTCTCTAACATAAAAAAGCAGATGTTTCCTATTGTCATGTGCACTATTCTGGAATTTGCATTGGCCAAAGTTGCAGGGAGCTTTTGAATACAGATTAAAGGATGAGTTCACTTCAGAATTAAAGGGGTGGTTACGTGGTTTTTTTCTAGGCTTGATTGTGTTTTTGGGGCACAGTATAACATGTCTTAAAGGGATAGTTCACCCAAAAATGAAAATTTGATATTTATCTGCTTACCCCCAGTGCATCCAAGATGTAGGTGACATTTTTTCTTCAGTCGATCACAAATGATGATTTTTAACTGCAACCGCTGCCCTCTGTCATTCAAATCATTGCAGTAGATGGGAACTTCATCTATAAGAGTGAATAAACCTTGCTTAGACAAATCCAAATGAAACCCTGCGGCTCGTGATGACACATTAATGTCCTAAGACACGAAACGATCGGTTTGTGTGAGAAACCGAACAGTATTTATATCATTTTTTACCTCTAATACACCACTATGTCCAACTTCGTTCAGCTTCCTGCTAGTGAGGTCAAAAAACGCGTTCTGAAGACGGAAGTGATGTCTCGCCCATATACTTCAATGAGCGCGAGACATCACCTCCGTTGTCAGAGCGCGATCTGACCTTACTAGCCGGAAGCTGAACGGAGTTGGACATAGTGGTGTATTAGAGGTAAAAAATGATATAAATACTGTTCGGTTTCTCGCACAAACCAATCGTTTCGTGTCTTAGGACATTAATGTGTCATCACGAGCCGCAGGGTTTCATTTGGATTTGTCTAAGCAAGGTTTATTCACTCTTATAGATGAAGTTCCCATCTACTGCAATGATTTGAATGACAGAGGGCAGCGGTTGCAGTTAAAAATCATCATTTGTGATCGACTGAAGAAAAAATGTCACCTACATCTTGGATGCACTGGGGGTAAGCTGATAAACATAAAATTTTCATTTTTGGGTGAACTATCCCTTTAATGCTTCGTTTTTTTGAAAACGCTGTATTTTTCATATATTTTATCTTTATTCTACACCTCAGTTTCCAATGTCATATGAACGGCTCGTTTGACTTCCTGCTTCTATGAAGCCACTCCCTCCAACATACGCAATGTGCTCAGATTTGTCAGCAGGTTGGTAACTGGCCCAGTCTATCGTGATTCACTGAAGCGTCTGGAAACGCCACGCCACGCCCCTTACCATCCGTTATTACGCGCTTAGGTGGAAAGTAATATATTGCTGTATCAAATTGAGCCGAATCAGACCCAGATGAAGAGGAACAAGCAGAACCTCTCCAATCGCGACTTTTAAAGGACGTTTATGAATAGTATTTCATTTAGTATTTGTGTCAAAGTGTTTAGATATGCTGTCACTGCTGTTTGTTAGCTTTCAATATACAGTTTTATCCTGATTAAAGCTTTCCTGTAGTAAATACATGCCTGAGTAGTCGCATTTTTGTAAAGGTATCTTTTAATTTATAGCATGAACAATTGTTTGTCTATGAACAGAAGTTTGTTAGTGTTTGTTGCACTAGAATTTAGCTAACTGGCTAGCAAAAACGAGTTGCTCTTTGTATACGTCCTAGATGCATTAAAAACAGCAACAGAACTATAACATTACGTTTAAAAGACATGTAAGTTACAAACAACAAAATGTACTTACAGTTTGAAGACAATAAACAGCAGCTTCTGCTTTTAAAGTAGGAACTGCTTCATCTTTCAGTAAAAGCCTTTGTGTAAATCCAGCATTGAACTCGTGTAGATTCTGTAAGCTGTCTTCAGCGCCGCAGATTATAATGGGTTCTATATCTTTTGACGCGTCGCGTCGCGCAGCTCGCGTGGGGTGTAAACAACTCTTCCGCTTTCATTATGCTGCGCCACATGGCCTCGCCCACTTTGTTGCGTGTTCCCGGGGGCAGTGTTTATGTTAATAGCAAGGGTTTATGATGTCACCAGCCCGGGAAGAAGCTCGCTGTAGTCCAAACCGCCCGTTTTTGTAGGCAATAAAATGCCATAACTTTAAAAGACAATATCTCCGTTTGCATTGAACTTTCAGCGCTGTAACTTTGCAGATACTGTTTATGCTCAAGCAGCAACATTACACACTAACTAAAGTTAAAAAAGTGAAATCGCATGTAACCACCCCTTTAAAATTTCCTGATAATTTACTAACCCCTATGTCATCCAAGATGTTCATGTCTTTCTTTGTTTAGTTGAAAAGAAATTAAGGTTTTTGAGGAAAACATTCCAGGATTTTTCTTCATATAGTGGACTACAACAGTTAACAAAGGGTTGAATGTGCAAATTGCAGTTTCAATACAGCTTCAAAGGGCTCTACATGATCCGAGCCAAGGAATAAGGAAGGGTCTTATCTTGCGAAACGAGATAATAAAAATTATATACTTTTTAACCACAAATGCTTGCACTAGCTCTGCGATGCGCCACACATTACGTAATAATGTTGGAAATGTTAGTCAATTTAGACCTTCAACACATTGGTAACTGTTGAAGTCCACTATATGGAGAAAAATCCTGGAATGTTTTCCTCAAAAACCTTAATTTCTTTTTAACTGAAGAAAGAAAGACATAAATATTTTGGATGACATGAAGTGTGAGTCACCCAACCAATTTTAAATTTTCACATTTAAATAAATAGTAGTTAATTTAAAATTACAAATGGTCATTTACTCACTTTCAAATAACAGTTATATTAAGTTGGATCTCAAAGATTGGGTTAACAGCTCAATGGAGGGGAAGATTATCAGTGAATAATTACTTCAATTCATACATTCATAACTTCCAGTACCTTTTGTGTTCTTTTTAAAGCTTGAAGGCTCCGGTTCTTGTTTATTGAAATTGCACAGAAAAGAGAAAAACAAAATTTCTCCTTTTGTGTTCGACTGAACAAAGTCGTACAGGTTTGGGACAACATGGGGGTGAGCGACAGAATTGTGATTTTTTTGGGTGGATCAAAGTTTCAAACTCACATAGCCATCTCAAACTGGTCCAGCCATTTCTTCTTCAGTTCTTTTGTCTTGAACAGGAACTCAAATCCACTCTGCCCCTGCTGGTGGGTGAGGAAGAACCCGTAGCACCACTGCCAGAGGATAAGAAAAAGAAAAATAACTGCTTAAAGATACAAATTAGACTTATATGTAAAGACCTAACTTTCTAATCTGCATATACATTAAGACTTGTTGTAAAAAGTGGCACAAAGAGTTGATATTCTGGAAAATTAAGGGGTTGTGATGGGAGATGGCAGTGAGGCTTGGTGGGTGAGGGGGAAAGGGGCTCATTTTATTTTACACAGTAATAGACAGCCAGAGGCAACCTTGGAGGAGTGGACACATTCATCACCAACTTTTCAGTGTGTATGTGAAAATGTGTGTGCATGAGTGCATTTGTGTGGCGTTGCATTTATGCAGACCACTGTTGCAGCATCCCATCCTTGCCTCCATCCAGGCCAGTGTTGTGAACCTAAAGCTATTGTTAAATTACTAAAACTTAAAGTGTAATAAAAATAAATTGATGCTAAATGGAAATATAAAAAAATACAAGAACACAAATACTAAAAAATTTAAATGAAAATAAATATACTATAAAAGTTAATTCAAAATAGTGATAAATACTAAAATAGTATATAAATAATACTAAAATAACACAGACAATTCAAACATGTCACACAATTTTGGCAAGTATTTCTGGCAACAATAACTCTTATCAAGAGGTTAATAACAAACCTGACATAATGCTTAACAGATAAATAGTTCATATAAAAAAATATGAAAAAAAAATGAGCTGCCAAAGTTAACATTTTAACTTATGAACATAAATTTGATTCATGCAATCAATACATTTATCTAATTTAACATTAAAAACATTATATTTCTGATCTGTGTGTTATCGAAAGCCTAAAATATGTGCATGAGTTCAGTACAAGCACATACTAAAAACTTTCATATCTTTCACTAAAAAGGAAAAAAACATTCTTATCTGCACATTTATTTATAAATTCAATCCAGACGAGACTTTAAAAGTAATAGCAGAATTTTTTAAATTTAACTATCATTAAACCCCTAGTCTGCAATATCATTACTATAACAAAGTTTTCTTTCCTCCAAAAGTAAATGTATAAAAGTTACACTATATTTTAAAAGAAGAAAATACATCCCTTGAGCATTACATAATATGATAATGTTTGTTAAAGTTATTAATGATATCTATGACAACAGTTTTACTATATTTTTTAAAGATTTGTATGTGGCCATGTTTGTGTGTATGTGTTTTGTAGTTGAAGGAATAAGATCCATCAGTGTATTAAGTGTGTGTATGTGTCCTGAGGAGGGGCAGAAAGGCACTTCAAACAGAAAAGCCAGCGGGGCTTTGCCTGTCCAAGGTCTCCTTGAGACAGATTTCACCAGACCATCTGTTCAGAAGAAACCTTCCTTTTGGTGAAAGGCATAAAAGAGAAAAAAATATCAAAAGTTTAAAGACACATCCGCATTATTTTTACATCTGTATGACTATTGCTAAGCCCAAAAAGAACATCAGAAAACCAAAGGTAACCTGAGGTTGAGCTGTCTGCCTTCACAGACTGGGAAAAAAAAAAAAGCATCGATCTAAGTACAAAGTTCTGCAACCTCTCTATATATGCAATTTAATATGGCCACATGACGTGGGATACTCTGCACAATGAACAGTTGTCAAAAGCAACCAAGTCTTTCTACAGCAGTTGGTTCAGCATACAGAACTTGAGTTGACATGCAGCAGCGATCCGTCACCATCCATCAATGCTCATAAAGAGCAGTAACATCTGTCTGCAACAGTCTGCTATGGGCTCTCCAGCCTGATCTCAGTTATACTTACCATTACAGTCTAAGGGGCCGTTCACACAGAACGCGTTTTTGCGTCTAAAAACGCTGGAGTTGTTTTAAAAAAAGCGCAGCATAGAACGCGAGAGTCTCGAAACGCACCTTTGAGGTGTGATGCAATAACGACAATAACGGAAATAATAAAAATAGGCAAACTGCAGAATTTACAGATACAAGTTTTGACATGGAAAAAAAGAAAATAAGATAATATATGATTATATAAAACAGTTGTCATGCCAACTCGCAACACTTGCCCCGCCTCCAAGTTCTTCTGATTGGTCCATTGTTTTGGAACTGGCATTGATGAGCAGCGCTGCATGTAAAAGTTGAAATTCTTTTAACTTGACACGGCGTCTTAAAAACGCGGCGCTCAACGCGTGTTTACATAGAAAAACAATGGGAAAGTAACGCATTGGAATAGAAAAACGCATTCTGTGTGAACGGCCTCTAAGGGACAGTTTGATTTTTTTTTGTTTAAGGTCAGGCTGTTACATTTTAGACTGTTGAATGACAGTTGACTGACATATACAGGCATAGCTTTTTAGTTGATAAATTTAAATATAAATATATTCATACAAATGTGCGTGAGAAAAAATCTTTAAAATATATTACAATTTTGCTGTCAATTGCCTATTTATATTAACTTTAAAAAGACTTATTGCATTATAACTTGAATATTCAATGAAAATGTTTTTAAAATTTCAGTATTATGTTCTATAGGAAATATACATGGACAGCAAAAACAGAGGAAAAGGGTAACATTGCATCTCATGAACACTTTATATATAGTGTTGTTTAAATGTTTATTTTTCCAGCATTATTTACTTGATCTTAAAAAAATGTTTGTTTTTAGTGTATTGATCAGAAATGATAAAGACCTCAACTTTTCCCATGTACTGCAAGTGAAATTTACTGACTTGTGTGGTTTCAAAGAGCTTACAACAGCACAACTAATTTGCATAAAAATGCACTTTGGTAAGTCACACCGTCCTTAAAATGGATTGGATATTGCTAGAATATCCTACAGTATCCTAGAGGACATAAACACTTTTTACAGAGAAAAAAAAATCAGCAAAGACTATTCTATGACACTAACAGTTCAAAAGAGATCTAAAGGAGAGTTATTGGAGCCATGTGTGGAGAAGACAAGAACTCTGGAGTGATTTCTATTCTACAGTACACTTGAACCATGCTAGTCCGACCTCTATAAAACCCTTCAGAATGGAACAATATGATGAATATGAGCAGATGCTGGGGTCATGAGAAAAATATGACTGTTTGATGTTTGGGTGCTGTTTTCTGAGCCGACAAACTCTGTTTCTCACTGACCTTTCTGCTGTCCTTATCAGGGGTGGGGTTACTGGTGATCTTGAAATGATTGAGGTCGATCACTTCCTTCATCTCATAGTTGTCCCCCCGCCTCTTGCAGACGATGACGGCGACGTCGAACAAAAAAATATGTCTGCAGCATCGACACGTCATGACATGGCATGAAAGTAAAAACAAGAGTGGGCTGCAATAAAGGTTTTTGCCTTAAGCCTCACCTGTCCTGTCTACGCTTGTCCACATTTGACACCAAACGGATTTCACCGTCACCCTTCGGTCTTCCGTACGAAAGTAAGCACTGATTCTGTGAAGGGAAGTTCATGGACAGACAGGAAAACAACTATGATGTAAACAGACTAAGCTTTTAAAAGCAGAGGTCATGCTTATTATGTACAACTTACCAAATTCTCAATGGATCTCTGATACTGATCAATCTCCTTCAGAGTCTCAACATCTCTTTTCACCTCATTTACATACTGGGCTAAGTCCTGTTTAATGAAGAAAAAGAAAATGACCTAGATTTATGCATATATATATATATACATATATATACACTCACACACACACACACTATTATACAAAACAAATAGGAAAATAAACAGAATGGTAATACAGCTTTGGTAACACTTTATTTTGATCTGCCCTTGTTACACATTACATAAAGTATTTACTACAGTAATAACTGTAGTAAACTATGCTTAATTACAAGAAACTAACATTAAATCAAACCCTGACCCTAAACCTGCTCTATATTAAGTAAATGTTGTTAATTAATATTATTCGGTACTCATTTGTGTAATTACAATGTAGCAAGGACATTAAAATAAAGTGTGACCAGTGTGAAGCATTAAGTTTTTATATATTTAAAGAAAAAAAGAAAGAAAAGAAAGAAAGAAAGAAAGAAAGAAAGAAAGAAAGAAAGAAAGAAAGAAAGAAAGAAAGAAAGAAAGAAAGAAAGAAAGAAAGAAAGAAAGAAAGAAACGTTGATGTAAAATGATATACACTAATGCTGAAAAGGTCTGTAAAATGTTTTAATGTTTTTGAAAGAAATCTCTTAATACCAAGGCATTTATTTATTTGCATTATTGTATCAAACTACAGTAAAAAGAGTAATATTGTGAAAAATGTAGTATATTTTAAAATGTAATTTATTCCTGTGATGGCAAAGGTGAATCTTCAGCAGCCATTCCTCCAGTCTTTAGCATGACATGATCCTTCAGAAATCATTCTAATATTTTGATTTGGTGCTCAATAAACATGATTAACTTATTAATGTTGAAAACAGTTGTGCTGCTTAATATTTTTCTGGCAACTGTGATACATTTTTTCAGGATTATTTAATGAAAAGAAAGTCCAAAAGAACAGCATTTATTTGAAATATCATTAAATGTGTTTAGTGTCAATTTCAATAAATTGAATGTGTCCTTGCTACATAAAAGAATTAATTTCTTTCAAAAAAATTACTGATAATATTACTAAACTTTTGAGCAGCAGTGTATATAATGTGTTAAATGAAATGTCAGATTCTCCACTATTTCTAAGTTACTATTCAGATAAGTAAATTTGTGACATTGATCATGTAACTCATTCTCTCAGATGATTAAAAAAAAAAAAAAAAAAATCTCAAATCATGCTGGAGAACATGATTATTAAGTTTGCTGCCTTTAAAGCAAAAGAGAACCAAACCATTATGAAAAAGACATTAAGAAATTCATGTTCATTTTCAAATAAGCTTTTGACTCAAATTGTGTTCATAATACAGTATAATTAGTAATAAAAAAATTATGAAATGAATGAAAAATTAATGAAAAATATATCCAGTATTTATCTCTCCACAGGAAATTATTTCATTTCATCAGCGAGTACAAACATCTCCAGATACCAAAAGAGGTCTTTGAAAAGACCCCGCTGGGATGACGTGGATCTCGGCTGATTTCCATTTTAAAAGGCAGCCTCTGCTCAAACACTCACTTATGAGTCTAAATTAAACACACCATTTTACAGGCAGGCAGGTAGATGAGTTCAGTCCCTGTCTGAGCAACTCTCACCGCTCCCATCCGGCTAAACCAATCAACACTGAGAGGATAATTCCAACAAATTAAATCATCGCAAGCCTCTGTTCCATTACTGCTCCTCACATAGCCATTAATCTGCTTTCCACCTACTCTGAGAGTGAGACAGAAATGAGCCTTTGACATCACTTCACATACAAGAACCCCATAATCTCATCAATATTAAAGGAAACATTACCAAGTATATGCAGAAATGATCTGATGTCACATTCTAAAGAGCTGGTAAGGAATGTGACATCTTAAAATGAGAGTTTTGTGGCTGTTTGTGTTAGCTTTGAGGCCATCTATATGCTAGTGTACTCCTGAACATTGACAAAACTGCACCGTACAACCTAAAGTACATACAAACAACAACCAGCTAGCAAATAGCCATTCACGGTTCATGACTACGACAAAACTACATTGGCTACTTTTAAAGCGACATGCTCTGCCAACAATGAAGGGAGGGCTTTGTTTGGGTTGATTTAAAAAAAATCAAAAAGTGTTTCTCAGAAATCGCTTACTGCACCTTTAAACATTTACAGTTTTTCTCGATTGCAAACACACTATAACTGAATCATTTGACACAATTTCCCAAACCATTTATTCAATTCTCAAAACAAAGACACATTTCTCAAAACTATTAACACGCTTCACTTGTTTTCACACATATTCCAATTTTCTTAATGATTTCTGCTAAACTCTACACAAAAATGCCCTTATTTGTTCTCATTCAGAAAACAGAAACAGTATAATTAACTCAAGTGTCACTATATAAACTCAAATAGCACACATTTATCCATCAGTAAACATTCAGTAGCAAAAACGACGACACGCCAATCAGAATCTCAGGTAATTGTGCTTTAGAAATTGCATCCTAGAATCATCAACAGGGTTTTATACTATTTACACATACATTATAATTACAGTACACAGTAACTGTACTTTATATGAGAGAAATTTCACTATTCTGTGTCCAGTAAACTGTAGCACATGTACACCCTCAAATTTGGCTGAAGGTGCAGAGGATGGAGAATTTATTTCTTTATGTATTGCTGTAATTGACAGTATACTGTACTATGTTGCATACACATTTCATATTTAGTTATTTTGTTTTTGAACTTTTCTTCTTCTTGTAAATGAAAAGTAGTATTTGCAGGTTTTGGGTGTCAGTTTGATTTTGAAATAAGTGAATATGTTTTTGAATGAAATATTTGATTTTGATGTGGAACTTGGTGTGTAGTTACAAGGTTGTGTTTATAGTTGTGAGAAAATTGTGAATTGTTTCATGAATTGTGTGTTAGCAATTCAGAAAAACTAATGTTAAAGCATTTACAAGCACTTTAAGCATGTTTTTGCTGTAGATTCCATAAGAAATTGATACTTACTCTCATGGCATCAAGGGCTACTCGTAGGTTGCTCTTTTCAGTGGTGTCATTACTATATTTGACTAATTCCTATAGGAAAAGTGAAAGAAAAAGTGCTTAGTTAAATACATCTCTTTTTAGATCAGCATGTTTTTAATTTCGGAAATAAAATTTTGGACTATAAAGTCAAAATGTCAAAATGATATTGTCTCGATACCACAATAAAGGAAAAAAGCCTCATTACAACAGTACATTGCTTGAAAAGAAATTATAGTTTGGGAATCTTATAATCTTTTATTATTTTTTATTACAATTTTTTTTTTTTCAAAAGTAAAAACCTACAGTGGCATGAAAAAGTATGTGAACCCCTTGCAGAATCTGTGAAAATTAGAATTATTTTAATAAAACAAGAGCGATAATAAAAAATGCATGTTATTTTTTGCTTAGTACTGTCCTGAGTAAGATATTTTACATAAAAGATGTTTGCATTTGGTTCACAAGACAAAACAATAGCTGAATTTATTAAAATAACCCCATTCATAATTATGTGAAACATTGATTCTCAATACTGTGTGTGGTTATCTGATGATCCACGACTGTTTTTATGGTTTGTGATGGTTGTTCATGAGTCTCTTGTTTGTTCTGAGCAGTTAAACTGAGCTCTGTTCTTCAGAAAAATCCTCCAGCTCCTGCAGATTCATCAGTTTTCAAGCATTTTTGCATATTTGAACCCTTTCCAGCAGTGACTGTATGATTTTGAGATTCATCTTTTCACACTGTGGACAACTGAGGTACTCAAACACAACTTTTAAAAAAGGTTCAAACATTCACTGATGCTCCAGAAGGAAACACGATGCATTAAGAGCTGAGGGGTGAAAACTTTTGAATTCAAATATCCAGGTAAATTGTACTTAATTTTTCTTCCGGGAAACATGTAAGTATCTTCTGTTGGTTCCGAAGGGCAGTACTAAATAAAAAACAAAGATATTTAAACAAAATAAGAACAATTGTGACATCTTCATCCAGTTCAAAAGTTTTCACCCCTCGGCTCTTAATGCATCGTATTTCCTTTTGGAGCATCAGTGAATGTTTGAACCTTTTTTTAATAGTTGTGTTTGAGTCCCTCAGTTGTCCTCAGTATGAAAACACAGATCTCAAAATCATACAGCCACTGCTGGAAAGGGTTCAAATATGCAAAAATGCTTGAAAACGGATGAATCTGCAGGAGCTGGAGGATTTTTCTGAAGAACAGAGCTCAGTTTAACTGCTCAGAACAAACAAGAGACTCATGAACAACCATCACAAACCATAAAAACAGTCGTGGATCATCAGGTAACCACACACAGTATTGAGAATCAATGGTTCACATACTTATGAATAGGGTTATTTAATAAATTGTTTTGTCTTGTGAACTAAATGCAAACATCTTTTATGTCAAATATCTTACTCAGGACAGTACTAAACAAAAAATAACTTGCATTTTTTATAATCTCTTATTTTATTAAAATAATTCTCATTTTCACAGATTCTGCAAGGGGTTCACATACTTTTTCATGCCACTGTACACACAACTTGTGGGGGAAAACATAAGACATCGTTCACACAACTTACTATTTTGATATTTCATTTTATTAATTTGTTCCATCATTTTAGTTAAATTGTGACCATGTTCTACTAATTTCCCCCCTCATTTTAATTTAGTTAAATCATGGCCACAATATGTTGTTTCCCCCCCCCACATCAATTGTTCTTCACTGATTATTAATATTTGAAAAACTTATGTCAATCAAATCATGTGTTGAGGCCTACAAGGTTTAAACTTTTAAGAAATTAAATATTTCTGAGAAAATGTATACAAGTTTTTCAAACACCATTTGAAACCAAAGAGTATATTTCTACTCTCTTTTACTACATTTTTAAAATATTTCTTTATCTTGGAGACCCTTCTATGTCATTGAAATTTGTTCAGGCTCTGTTCTGTGTCGTGGAATGTGGTTACAACATCATCATCAAAACTCTGAAGAGTCTAGACCACTTAATTGAGGACTGCCACGTTTCTAATGAGCACACCAGGTCGGTTTTGAGGGGATGCTGGACATTTTGATTTGACCCAGATTTATTCCACAGTATGGAGAAGAGCATCGGCAGAACTTTTTTGAGATCCATGTTATAGCAACTAATTAACTCGATAAACAAATCTGGCCTTTGGATCTGTGTGCAAACAGACTCACGAGCAGACAAACACACTGGGAGAGAAATGGTGTTGTTCCAAGTGTGAAATCTGTGCAGCTCATCAGAAACATGCATTTGTTTTCAGAGTGCAATCGAATGCTGCTGGAGAGAGACAAACAGCCCAATCGCAGCAAATAAACAAGGTGATTAGAAAGTTCAGCACTCTTTCCAGATTTACATTCTGATCCAGACCGATGCTGTGACTTTGATGGAAGCTCAAGCATGCGTGTGTGTGGACGTGCACCTAGACTCAGGTGTGTATATATTCCAAAACATATTGGAGGTATAACGCAGAGCAGGAGCTTATGGAGACCCAATTACCGACCATACGAATGAATGAGATTTCAGTGTTCATCCCTGTAGATCTACCAGTAAATCCTGCCCCTTTCACACATTTATCTGTATTTCAGTCTCAAAACTCACCTCTAGCGGTGACCCGTACTTCTGAAGACACCACGAGTTTTGTAATACCAATTGTTTTTTGTTTTTTTATCTGCACTGTCATATTGCAAGTGAGGAATTCTGATTCATTTGTTTAAGCAGCATACAGTAGTCAATATCTGCTATATCTACATCAGTTCCCATAGTAACGACTTATGCATCAACACGACGGCAAAAGATGCAAGACGTAGAGAGAACTGAAAAACAACATCAGTGTCAGACTGTATTTACTATATTTACATAATAGTGAATATGCAGTGTCTGAAACTAATTTTTGTTCGCTCATGTCCCATTCGTTACATGCTGAATGCCAGTATGATGTTACAGTTGTATCATATCATAAATGATGAAAAACTACATGAAATATGATTTAAACAATTTTTCAAACTCTCATTTTATTAGATATGAAACAACATATTTATGTGGTTCAGATTGGGTTTGTAATAATCTGATTTTATGTATTTTGAGGGGTTCAGACCACAAACAATTGCAAACATGCAAAGTCAGACAATCTTACAAAGAGAGTATGTTTGAGTAATTCCAGAGGAAGTGGGCACAATGTGTTTGAGAACTGGGCTGCATGGGGCAAAGTGTCAGATACACTGCAACCTGCCCCCGCTTTTGTTTATGTGTGTGTGTGTGTGTGTGTGTGTGTGTGTGTGTGTGTGTGTGTGTGTGTGTGTGTGTGTGTGTGTGTGTGTGTGTGTGTGTGTGTGTGTGTGTGTGTGTGTGTGTCAGGCTGGCAGGTGTGTGGCGACACACGTCTCTAACACTTGTCCACTCGCTTCTGTTCTCATCTCCGTCCTGTGGTGAAGCACCTCTCGCTTACAAAACTTTAGCATGAACTAGTGTAGTAACTATGATTATATTATTCACATATTATGCCTAGTTAAACAGAAAGCTCACCCAAAAATGAAAGTTCTGTTATCAGTTACTCACTCTTATGTCATTCCAAACTGATAAGACTTTCATCTTTGAAACATAAATGAAGATATTTTTAATGAAACCTGAGAGATTTCTGTCCCTCCTTTGAAAGTCTATTCACCCCAAATTCTGACAGTTCAAAACATTCACAAAGAGATAGGAATCTAGTGGTTTAATTCAAGTTTTCTGAAGAGACATGATCCCTTCATATGACAAAAAGATTTAATTTAGGCTTGTATTCACATTTAAACAGTGATCAGCAAACAAACATAGAATATGGTAAATGAAAGCTCAATCGTAACTGCTTGACACGCAAGAACCTCACTAGTTTTCGAACTTCAAGCCTACATGTTTGAGCTTCCATTTACTACATTTTTTTTTTAATTTCTAGATTTCATTAAAAAAATATCTACATTTGTGTTGCGAAAATGAACAAAAGTCTTATGAGTTTGGAACGACATGAAGGTGAGTACATGGTGACAAAATGTTCATTTTTGGGTGAAAAATCTCTTAGTAAATAATTTAGTAAAACTGACATTGCTTATTAATTTCTTAAAAAGCCAGGTCACTTTACTAAACTAAAGAAATATTTCACACAAAAATGAAAATTCTGTCATTTACTCACCCATATGTTGCATTTATTTATATTTGTATTTCATGGTATTTATTGCAAATTAACAGCAAAACATCTGACAAAATACACTGTCTTTTTAACACCTTGACAAAGGAAATTAGCCTATTGGCTAATACTACTTGCACATTTACAGAAATGTTAATCAATGTGCACTGTCCTTAATAATTAATTTCATTTCATTTTAAAAAATGGTTTGGTTATAGCACCTCCAGTGGTCACTTTCGAAAAAGTAGCTCAAAGGATAGAAGCAAATACACAGATATTTACAAAATTAAATGACTTTTTAACACAAAATAATATATATTAAACGTCAATGGGGTCCAACCACCATTGGGTCAAAAGACATTCATTATATGGGGGAAAATACATTTTTTAAAAAGCTGTACAGGTTTGGAATGACGTAAGGGTGAGTAAATTATTTAATTTTGTTGTGAACTATCCCTTTAAAATATGTCAGTACACCAAGATATTGGGTGACTTCCTGTACTAAATCTAGTTGGATGGAAATTAAATTAACCAGGTACTTTGATTTTGGCATGTCCCAAGAAATGACAGGGAAAAAATCTATCTAGACAGCTCTATTCAATACAGTTAAAAAGTATAAAAAGAAACTTTTAACTGTTGATGCCACTAGAGACTGACTTCAAATTTGGTCAGATGACTTTCAGAATGTACCATACCCAGCCAGATTTCATAATTTTACTATTTATACCCGTTAAATTTTGCCACTCAACATCTCTCTGTGATAAATTTGCAAATTATCTTCACTTAAAATCCCTTTGTCCACAAACCAAATCTGGCCCTATTTAATTCTGCTAATACATTTTTCAATACATTGCACATGTGATTTACATCTGTCATTTATTGATCACTTTTCAAAATAAAGTCGATTCCCAGTGGATAAAGTGGATGGTAGTTCACCCAAAAATGAAAATCTGTCATTCTGTCACTTCTATTATAGTAGGAAAAATAAATACTATGGTAGTAAATGGGAGACAAGATCTGTTTGGTTACTGACATTCTTCCAAATATCTTCCTTTGTGTACAGCAGAACAAATAAATTCATAAAGTTTTGGAACTACTTGATAGTGAGCAAATGATGACAGAATTTTCATTTTTGGGTAAACTATCCCTTTAATATAATGACTTGTTGTGTTGAATTGTGCAACCTGTACTATCAGAAATGTCTTTCGTGCACAAAACAGGAGAGTAAAACTTTCCTACAGCAGTGATGACAAGTTCTGTAAGTTCATGTAGTGTAGTGGTCACAGATAGAAAACTAGCCAGACGACGCCCCCATGTGGTCCATTTTAGTAGGACAATCAAAGAGGCACATTCCAACAGAGTGCTGTATGCAGTAAAGCTTCTCAAAAATGTGATTTGCTTTTCTCTAGTGTTAATTCGAAGGGAACAATATATAATGACAATAGTGTGGGTGTATGGGTGCAAGTTACTGTACCTGAAGCAGTAGTGGGTATTTCAGCACACGCTGCATGGGAACCACAAGCAAGTCTCTCAAAGTGAATTTCCCATTGTTGGCTCTCTTTGAACATTCCTGCAACATAAAGTAAATGAAATATGAAAACACAGAAGGACCTACAAAAAATCTTTTAGTGCTTCGGGTATGAGAAAAGCACATGATAAATTCTAAAATGAGAATGTAATATTATAAATATGACAGATAATGAAACATAGTTTTGCACCTCTAGTTTCAGTCGAACGCCCTCTTTTTCCTTACAGATGAAGTCTAACAGAGAAATGGCTGATTCTACATGACTGCAGTATTTTCCATAAAGCAAAAGCCTAAAGCAGACAGGGTAAATGTTAGCAGAAAACACACACATCAGCAGTGCTGCTTAGTAATATCATTCTAGAAATATTAAATATTAACTAGGCCTGCAGAAATTCAACGAAAGCTCTGCAGATTTCCACAAAATTTGATTCTACAGAAAAATCTGTCACCCCTTTCATATTTAATTCCTTTTTCCTCAATATGATTGCTTTGTTTGAGTTTTCAATAAATATTGAGTAAATGAAATTAAAAAATATAATAATATTTTGTATAATTTTATTATCATTCAGTTTATTTTTCTTACCCCATTGGCAGACTATTTTCAAAATAAATTGTGTGAAAATGAATGAATGAATGGATAACAGTGGACTAAGAAAAATTGATTTAATTCAAAATATATATTCTCTGTAAACATCTGTCTTCTTATCCTATATAGTTTTGTCTTGTTTCTTCAACTTCATTTTGTTTTATGGATGTTTTATGGATGAAAAGTGTGTTGTGCTTGAACATGCTGGTTTTATACTTGTCTTTGTAAGTAATGAAGATCTGGTGGAGGTTTTCTGCATTTTTATTTTGAATAGAGTCTTGAATTTCAGCCATTAGGCTTTTGTGAACTTTAACCAGGTCCTGTGAAGCACACACACACATGTATATATAAGGTGGAATGTTAGACATTGTTTTCTTTAAAAAAAGAAGCATTGTGGTCAGCTTTACTCACTGGTATATTGATGAAAACCTTGTCAATTTCTGTTGCTGAGATGAATTTTATCAGTGGAATCATAAAATACTGTTAAGACAGAAAGAAAAAAGTAAGCTCCATGTAAGAAAGTTATATCCTACATTGTGTGGCAACAGCGGAACAGCTGTCCATCACTAGACGTGAAGAGCGGTATGATGAAATCCTCCATGCTGAGAATATGAATCTCACCTTCTCAATGGTCTCCAGAGTCTCAGTGTATTTGGCTTCTGTCTGTTTGATCTCTAAAAGACAGCAGCTTCTGATGTCCACCTCGGCCTGTTTCTGTCAACACAACTCACTAACGTGAGAGAAGACTACAGCAAAAAAAGGCATGGTACACAATCTAATGAAGTTTTAAAGGGTCACAATGCAACTCATCCAGTTTAAAGACACAAGTTATGTTTTTACTGGTGCTTTTTGAGTTTACAGTGAATTTACTCAAAAAGATACTTATAAAAAAGCGCCCAAATTTCTGGTAGGAGTAGGTGTTTTACAAAGGAAATCAACACTTTGATGCATTGGGAGAGTGTGTGTGTGTGTATGTGTGGTATTGAGTCATTTGAGTACCGCCTGAGACGAAGCAGCCTCTGTCCTCATCAGATCCTCATACACCTCTCCTCCCTCAACATCTCCATATACGGGGTCGTAAATATCTTCTTCCAGCTCCTCACTGTTCACACAAACACGTTCAAGATCAGGACTACAAAATTGCTTTAAAATATGACCATAATTACACAACAGTTCTAGTCAAAATTTAGACTTTGTGGCTACTGGTTTCTAAATGCAATATATCAGAGGTACGTATGCCTCAAATTCTTGTGTAACTTCCTGTTTCCACACTTACTATTAATCAGCCATTCACATTAATCCCACGCAATGCTTGCGTAGGTTATGGATCTCATACATTACTGAAAATATCAATTGTTCAGTTCTAGAGTTTATCAGAAACAAAATGTGGGTGACAAAAACCGCAAATGCTAATGAGTTTCAGTCAAAATTAGTAACTCACTGCTTCCAATAAAAAAAAACTGCCCAATTATGTTAAGAGAGCTTTATACTTACTCTATGAGATCTGCCAAATGAATGTATATGTCTTCATTTTCACTGCTTTCCTCTGTGGGGAATGACCTGTGAAATCAGTACAGAACCCTTATTTTAGCTCAGAGAATATGAAGATCTTTAATGTGTCTAACTGATTCATTTTGCAAATGCAAACCCACCTGATCCCTGTCTGTTGCGCAATAGGTGTATAAGAGAGTTTTGATAGAGTGTCGATGACCTGGAAAGACAAAAGTGTGTTTTTGTATTGCAAGTTAGAGATAAACATTGTGTGTCAGTGGTTGGTTTACTTTATCTGTAGTCATTTTGTTTTTAAACATGGTCTCATACCCTGGTCTTTTGAGACAAAAGAGTTCAATATATTACACATTATGAAAACAAACTGTAAATTTCAGAACTTTCTCTCCATAAAAAGGGACATTTATTGAAACAAAGCCAGCTTGTTCTGCAACTTTATATGACATCTGCAAACATTTAAACACATGCACATTATTTTATTTTACTTTTAGCACGATTTCTGATCATTTCAGTTTGAACTACACAGTTTGAGTCACATTTTAAAGTGTTATGTGATATAATGCAAGATTCACAAAGTTGTTAAAACTATTAAATACTCAACAATAAATTTGCAGCCTAAATAAAAGTGCTGTTGCTCATTTCACATGTTAAAAGGATATTTACAAGTGTTACAAAACAGACAATTTAATTCCTATTTAAAATGTGACACATGAACTGTAAAGGTTGGCTGCTGATATTCACAAGCTATTGATATTTATTTTATTGTAATATATTAGTATTTATACACAGTCTTCTGGGAAATATGTAATAACAAAAATGTGATAGGACACTTTTTAAGCGATTAAAGGTTTTTTAAGAAATGAGAAATGCAAAAAAATAACTAATAAGGTGAATATTAAATTTAGTGTTTTAGCTGAAAAGCAGAAGTGATTCCTATTATAGTGTACCTATAAAAAGTGATGCTATTACTGAGACACTGCACTATCTGGAGAGGAAGTGGTCTTGCAATGCCAAGCTAGTGTGATGTGGGCTTGCTTTCTCACATACACTCATGCACACACACAGACATGTACAGATTGCCATATGGTAACACACATGCATGCATACACATAAATACAATACGTACAAATAGACAGATCTAGGTGATAGCACATCATTTGGGTCTTCGAGTCGCACTTCAGAACACCTGTTGAAAACCAACCCTGCTTCCTTTAGAAAGCTATTTTTTTCACACCACTGATAAGATGTGTTGCCATCTACTTTCATTCTTGCTTCATGCATTCTAAACTGCATAAAAGTTGACGCATTTTAACTCTTTCACAGGTGTCATTCTGTGGAGATGGAAACAACAGAAATCCCTGAGTAACAAATTTAGCTAAATCTATATGTTTCCCTTGTAACTTATATATGTATACAAAGTAAAAGTATAAGAATGAATAAAACCATGGATTGGGTACCTTATTACGAATACAACCTGCATAACATCGAATAACATCTTTGAAGTGCAAAAAAGTCACCTATACAGTATAAAACGAAGATGCCAGATGCAGGTCGCAGCTTTTGCAGCTTTACAGGCAGACCGCAGCAGAATTTCAATTCCACCATAAAGCAGCACAGCAGAGGTGAGCTTTTCATTCTGCATCTCAATAGACTGTGCATTCATACATTCCGATTCAGAAACTAAGTGTGAAGGAAAGTGTAGAAAGCAAGACTATCTTTAGTTTTATATTATCTCAATATAAACACAGTCACAAATTTGATGGAATTTGTTTAAATGCTTGCAACTAGTTTTGAAACGACATGGAAGTTATGAATTTCTTTTACATTTGCATTATATTTATGCATTTGCTAGATGCTTTTATCCATTTAAGGTGTACATTTTATCAGTCCAAGCATTATCTGGGAATCAAACCCATGACTATGGCATTGTTAGCGCCATGCTCTATTGTTTGAGCTACAGGTTCTTTGCAAACTAAAATCTGATTTATTTATTTTTTATTGAACATGGTAGAATGAAAACAGCCAACCATTTTCCAGCAGACATACGAACTGCTTCAATACTGTTAAAGGCACAATATGTAGTATTTTTGGATTAAAATATCCAAAAAACACCAGAACAATGTTATATACTTTGTTGGCTTGTGTACTAAGACCAGGACACCGTTTTACTTTGTAGAAACCATGGAAACACCAAAGTTGCTTTCATATATTATGTGTTTTATTAGACAGGTGAGCAACTGTTTGGATAATTCATAGACAGAAAACTAATCATGTTATATAGTTCAGCACTGTTTAAATCTGGTTTTCTTGATTTACTGTGAGTACCATATTTTACCATGCCTAATATTGATTTAGCTTACTGCAGTGTGCAACAAGCGTCTCATAGTAGCCGCTGAGTAATGTTATAACTTTCAACACACAAATGTATCTAATATGATAAAGCAGCACTGCGTTACCCCGAATACGTTTGACCGGAAGAAGCCGAAGCGGTCATCTGCTGCATAATAAAAGTCTCTTGAGCCATGTGTTGCGCTCGCCTCTCATTATCAATTGCTCCAGTGGCCTCGTTCCGCTCCAACAACCCTTCAGCCACACCCTGATTCATACTACAGTATCTTTAATACATTAGCTCATTCGTGAATATGATTTCTGCCAAAGTCTCATGGGATTCTTTTCCACTGGCTGTAGACGTGAAGACATCACCTCCCATGATTCCGCAAAATCAAGGCCTCATCAAGCTACACCTTTGTTTTCAATGCGCGACCTCTAGTGGCGAAAATTACATATTGTGCCTTTAAAAAGCAACCCATGATGCACCATTCCTATTTCTCATTCAATTTGTGTTATTTCCTAGTGTTAATGACTTTAACATTAAGGATAATAAAAATTGAGAAATCTGACAACTAAATGTTCCTGATATTCAACCATCACCTATCATGCCTCATGTCTTGTCACCTTACAAGCATTGGCTTTCCTGTACAATGGCTTTCCTGTACTTCTTTGGTTTAACATGTTCATCAGAAGGAAGTTAAAAATACAGCACTGTTTAATCTGAATGTGATCTTAACTCTTAGCCTAGTTGGAATTTGGACAGGACCATGATTTCAAATATCAGCTAAATAATATGGCCATGTACATATATATATATATATATATATATATATATATATATATATATATATATATATATATATATATATATATTCTGAACTTACTTTTTCATCCAAAACATATGTGAGGCAAATAAAGTCATGTCAGTAAATCACTATTGCTTTAGGATTGACAAAACTCCCACCACCTATTGATTCGATATGGTTGTGTTATCTGATTGTCAGAATACCCCAGTAACCTAATAATAACCCCTGGAAGGCATGTAGTAAATCCATATCTCTACTGTCAAATGGGGTGATTGAAACAACGACGTGCATAAGATGACGTGCCTTGAGGTCTCTAAGGAAACAGCACAGGAAGATGAAAAGTGAGAAAGAGTGAAAATACAACCTCCAAACAGCTGTGTGGTCTTCATAAAAAACCTAAGCAAACAGGAATAGGGTTCAGCTACATTAACACCTGTATGACTCAAGAAACTATTTTAAGAAACATATAGTTAGCATTCACACCAAGAACAATAACTATAAAGATAACTATGGCAATAATAAATATATTAGCGTCCACACCAGCAGAAGATACAGTTTTTTGTTTTTTTATAAGCGCATGCTGCAGTTTTGTCATCTGTCGCTTTACATGCTCGAGCTCTGAAAGCAGGATGGATTCTGATTGGCTGTTTTAATCGATCATCAGCTGGAAAAATAGCTCTGAAAGTGATTCCAATGATATCATTTCTCTGTGCCTTTATTGTTATTGTTGTGGTGTGGACTCTGCTATTCTTTTATACTCAGAATGATTTATATTTGGAACGATTATATTTCAGAACTATATCTTTACCATTATCATATCGTCCTTGGTGTGAATGGGCCTTTACAGTCATTTAAGGCACCATGTGAAGAGGAGTATCTACATATGGTCAAGTACTTTAGCACTTAGCATCTCATGCGGCTTATTAATTTTATAAAACAATATGAAAAACTTTAATGCAACTATAGTTAACTATTGATATACAGTTGTATTTTACTTTTATGATTAATATAGTTCATTATACTAACATTAGGCTATATGCAGTTGCTGGGCAAAGTACAGTATGCAACTTGTCATGTGTTTTCAAGCATTTTACAAAGGCTTTGAATGGCAGACCATCCAATCCAGAACAGTCTGAACAATCTGTTTTATAAAGTTTCTTTTACTTTATACTACAATAAGCACATAACTTCAACTCAGAGTGCCAAATCTAAGCTGTATTTCATGTCATTACTTAATAATTTCATTTAAAGATTTAATGGATGTGGATGTAACATGCATGCTTACAAGGCAAACTCATGTTAGTAGATTGCTGCTGGGCAAAGATTATTTAGAAGGATTAACTTAAACCTTGAGAACACAGAGAGACCAATAAATGGGGCAAAACACAGCAACTACAGTCTGTAACACTGCAATGAGAAGTAATGTGAACAATTCTTAAAGTGGAGCCACTGCTTCATTGTGACACATTTGTGTTGGGGAAGCTCCAAATTATATATATAGTATTAGTTAGAAGTTAGCTAAAAGTTATTTATGTATTTGTTATTTGTAAGTCCTCACTAAGATGCCAAAACAAATCTGTATGTGCGTGCGTGCGTGCGTGTGTGTGTGTGTGTTTGAAAAAAGTCTCTTATGTTCACTAAGCCTGCATGTATTTAAAGCACAAATACAATAAAAACAGTAATACAGTGTAGAGTTTTCTATTTTAATATATTGCAAACTGTAATTTATTCAAAGCTAAACTTTCAACAGACATTACCATTGATTTTAATAGAAATCATTGTAATATGTTGATTTGGTGCTTAAGAATCTTATTATCCATTTAAAAAACAGGTGTGTTGTGTGGAAACTGATATTTTTTTCAGGATTCTTTGAGGAACAGTAAATAGAAAATAAATAGAAATATTTTCTAACAATGTCTTTACTGTCCCTTTTGGTCAATTTAATGCATCTTTTCTGAATTAAAGGGGACCTATTATGCTAAATTCACTTTTATAAGGTGTTTGAACACAGATGTGTGTCCACAGTGTGTGTAAAAAATCCACCAACTTCTTTTTTTATAATCCCCCTAAAAATCATAAACAGTCTCTCCAACGAACGTAAGAGTAGGGGGAAGCCACGCCCATAACTGGCGACGGAATCTGCCCTATTAGCTTAGCTCCACCCCTGAGTGAGCTGTACACAGTCTGCCATGTTTATCTCCTCACCAGAGAATTTAACTGCAGCATTCAAGTGTAATGAAATGTATTCTTATGAAAGCAACTAAAGTTATTTAATCAAGAGCAGTGAGTGATTTTTTTAACAGCATATATAGCAGTAGGTACTGTATATTACGCTTCCGTCACTTTAATACACAGATCTAATATACACATGCGATTTCTTTCCCTGGTGTTTACGTTCACAGACATAACCGACTGGGTTTGTGAACTTTTTGTGTTTTTGACATAACCTTGCATGTATTTGACAGTTTAAGTGCAATAAGTAAGAGAAATCAGTTTAATATTCACAGGACGCGCTGTCTGACAGCCAGCTTTCTGTGCGCGTGCTTCACATGTGTGAAGCAAAGTTTCCTGCTACTGAAAAATCAGCCCAACCACACACATTTTTGTGCATGGGAAGGATGCTGTTTACGTGAATATTGGAACACTAGTTAAGTACAAAGCCTTGTTTACATAATGAATAATATTTTAGCAACCAAATGTTATATGGAAAATATGGAAACATTTGGATTCTTGCCGAATGAAAGAGGTGAGCCCAATGCCGTTTCAGTTCGCTTAAAATAAATTCATATTTTAAAATGAATGCCACTATATATTAATTTGTGTTTTATTTTATAGTTTAAAATATGATTCATTTTCATTCTTATTCTGTTGTGAAAACGTTAAATTTAAGGATTTGTTTGTGGAGTGAGGGGAAAATAGCTTAGGCTATAGTGTTTATAATGTTTGTAAATTTTTCATTTTATTTACCGGTATTTAATATACATTTGGAATTACAAGGTTAAAGGGTGTTTTTGGAGTAAGATCAATTTCTCTTTCATGAGATTACTTC
This sequence comes from Chanodichthys erythropterus, assembly GCF_024489055.1. Taxonomy (NCBI): domain Eukaryota; kingdom Metazoa; phylum Chordata; class Actinopteri; order Cypriniformes; family Xenocyprididae; genus Chanodichthys; species Chanodichthys erythropterus. The sequence goes on along the minus strand of NC_090236.1, from coordinate 24,031,401 downwards.
CTCTTCTTTACCGCGTTACATGTCTCCGTGTCGTAAACTCTAGGGACAAGGCTTCAAAACCACAATTTTTTTAGGGGTGTGATATTCAAATGCCGATTGTTTTTAGCTGCCACATTTATCAAAGTACGATCATTCGTACGATGGGATTTGAGGCATACGAATACTTCATGAATCACACGTGATCCCTGTCAGAAGATGATTTCTGCACTCAGATCTATGCTCGTTTCTACATTAGATTGATAAATGAGGCCCATTATATGCAGAACAAATGACACTCCTAGGCTCCGTTAAGATACACACATGCCCTCAGCTATAAGCCTTTAAAAACTGGGGGTGTTTTCACTGCTTTTCTGTTCTCTGCATTAGTCAGTTCTTTCAGGAGTGCTCTCCCGGTTGTAGTCCATCTCTACAGGGCTGTTCTAATGATTCTGCATGGCTGCAGATGTGTCATACGAGTGCAGTCAAACAATAGCTGAACTCCTCTGTGAGAACAGCGCTGTCCCTCACAGCACAAAGTACGCTTCACTTTGTGTTTAACCCCACATGAGGCCAGACCATCAGCCACTGCGTTTGCTAGAAAGAGAAATGCCAAGAGGAAGCTACTTGGTTACTCCTGTGGCTCAGGGAATTTTTGCATTACACTGCCATACGAAGACAGTCTAAACATTCACAAAGAGGTTGTACAACAGGTTGTACAGGAAAGGTGGAGAAATAAATGAGCTACTTATTACAGGTCCCCTTCTGAGGCCAGACCACAACCACATCAGCCAAGCATTTACAAGTGTCTGTGAGTACAGGAAGACAGCTACATTTTCTGAGAAATATTAAACAGATTATGTTCATTGCATGGGAAATGGGAATGTAAAAAGGACATGTTGGTGAAGAGATGCCATGTTCATAGAATGATTATTCTATTATTCTGCGTTTAAGAACCAGTATGATTAATTAGCAGTTAATTAGGGGTAATAATCAGTCTTACTTTTTGGTATTAAATCACACCAATCTACATTTTTATGTAAAAAAGGTATGAACAGTCTTAAAAAATTATGACTAACTTGTAAGAGACATTTATGCAACTAGCCCCAGAACTGTACAGTATATTAGATTCTCAGTTTCACTGGTCAGTCGTATCACACTCCCCCCTCTATCAATACATACTGTCTGACCTACATTCGGCAAATAATGTTTTTTTGTCTCATTGACAGCATGAATTCACAGCTAATTCTTATTTTAAAATAAAATCATAACTTAATAAAACAAATTACTAATGTTCATTATAAAAATTAATATATTAATACATTAATTAAATATGTTTATTGTTCATGGTGTAGTGCATCATTGTTATATGTTGTGGTGTACATTAGGGGTGGGCGATATGGCCAAATTCTTATTTCATAATATGAGAGATTTTATTTCACAAAAACGATATATATATATCACGATATAGTTATTTTTGTGTTATTTTCCCTTATTTCTGTTAGAAGCAGAAAAAGAAGCAAATTACAAACAATAGTACAAATATAATATAAAAAAAGATGAATTAAACAAATACTGGTACTACCAATGACAAACTACAAATACTTTATTTTTTTTTGACTTTTTTTAGATTTGATTTTTTTTATTACCTTTCCAAAATCACGAACATCGAAGAGATCAAAGGCATCAAACAATTCGCTCTTCTTCATCCCAAATGCTTCACAGCATGCAGACAGAAATGTACGGATATTCTTCAGACAGAGGAACTAAAAGAGAATAAACAAGATTTCGTTAAAATTTTTAAACAATTTTGTTTCTGCATATATATATATATATATATATATATATATATATATATATATACATACATACATACATATATATACACATACATATATATATATATACACACACATACACATATACACATATATATATATATATATATATATATATATATATATATATATATATATATATATATATATATATATATATATATATATATATATATATGTGTGTGTGTGTGTGTGTGTGTGTGTGTGTGTGTGTGCATGTGTGTGTATAATGCAAGTGTGTACAAAGCAATTTCAAAATGTGGACAAAGCAATTTCAGGATTACACGAGAATTTCTGTGGAAATGTGGCATTGTGAGAGACAAATTAGTGGAATCATTAAGGCTAACAGCTTTTCCCTTCGGTAGATGAGGAAATGAGATTTCCAGCTAATCAAAAATGGTCTCTATTGCCTAATAGGTGCAATTGACTATATTTCTGCTTCTGCATTTTTCATTCCACTCAAAGATCACAATAGATAAGGTTGGTTTTAACTTCTCACTACTATGAGCAAAAGTGTCTGTGTCACAACAGCAGCTGTATTTAATTTTTTTATTTGATTATTTCACATTCATTTATTTAAATTAATGTGAAGTAATTTCAGAGGACAAAAACCACACTTCTCAAAATACACAACTACAGGAGTAAGATAATTCTGACTAATGCAGCAAGGGATGTTGTTGAAAATTGCTCTTTTCCGTTGTCTGCTGGAGACTGACTTTGTCTCGTCAATCCAGAAGGGTGGATTTGTGAGTTTAAAAATCAGTCACATCAAAGTTGGATTTTATCAGGTCACTGGAGTGAAACAGGGGCATCTGGGAAGAGTCGTCTGGCCCCTGGGCAGACTGCCTGAGACTTCTCAGCCCTAAACACTTACTTACACACAGCAGCGAATCAGACAGAACATTCATCCGGACAACTTTTGGGTCTCTACCAAAACATGATGTACATTTAAAAATTGATGTTTCATTAGCTCAATGTTTACCCAGTTTGTTGAGAGCTTTACAGATTGACTGAATGATGCAGTATACAAAGAGAGCTGTGTATATCTACCACTGGGCCCTTTGTGAAGAGAAGTCTATGCTGCCACTGGTACTGGGGATCTTAGTACTATGGCACTGGCTAGTACTATACAGGTTTAAATAACTTAAACTTATGAAAATGTCAAAATATAGGCTGTGTAATATGCAGGTTAGAAAGAACTAAACCGAAGAAAGAAAGAGCTATATACTTATATTATATGTACTATAGAAGTCTTATGGCAGTCCCGTGTCAGTAGGTTAGTGTTTGCCTAACTGCAATACATTATAAAAATTAAAAATACAAAGTTTATTACAGTAGCAGTTCATACAAGTAATAAAATAACACAAGTCTGACTACTGTTTGCGCTCACCTGTGACATCTGTGGTCTGAGATTGATCTCTTTCAGGTTAATGGTGTCGGGTCTGAGATTGTTCAGCAGTTGGCACAGAAGCACCCCATCCCGAAGAGTTTGGGCCAAATCAAAAACCTGCGCCGAATCGGCCGTGACCCGATGATTCCGGGGCAAAACTTTACAGTTGATCAGCCACAAGCTGCATTGCCTCCAGTACTCCATAATGCGCGTATAAAATTAAAACCAACAACTGTGAAATAAATCTGACAGCGTTAAATGAAGCTGAGATGTAGAAACACCCGAAGCAGAGCGCACACCTTGCGTTATATTTGGCATCCGTGGTTTTCTTTTTTGAGCGTGCGCTCTTAGTTGCCAAAACTGAGACTTGTTCGCACTAATTTGGGTTTATCCGCGTCTATCAGGACTATAAATCCCCATCAGCGGAGTTACGAATTCTAGTACGGTAAAGTTTTTATAATAATTGAGTCGTGTGGCGTTGCTTGGTAATCTTCCAGTCTCATCTTATGAATATTGATGACACGTCGTTGACGCTGTGCTGTATTCTGCCAATGGCGAAGGCTCGTCTCATGAATATTAAGAAAAAAGTATTTATCATAGTAGGATAATTTCGCCCCCTGAGCCTATCAAATGCGTTTCCTTTTCCGTTAGTTATCTGATGGGTTCTTGCCGCAAACTATAATAGGTTTAATACCTCTTGCAGATTTATCTCTTTCCTCCTCTTAAATATCATACTGATTTTAAAGGATTTCTATTACGCTGTAAAACTGTAAATGAATTATTTGTTAATATGATTAATAATGTCCAGAACAAAGGAAACCACATATGGTTAAATACACAATACACAGTGCTACTTATTATTATTATTTGATTATGAAGAGTAGTTTAATAAATGTATGGCAATTGTGTGTAGCCCTTTCACCGGACATTCCAGATGGATTAAACATGGCTTTAGAGAGCTGATCATTCAAAATACAAAGATGGAGAAGTTGATTTAGGAGCGAACTTAGACACAGACACAGACAGTGCTAAGGTTCTCTTATTCATCTTTTCCCATAATGAGGATATGCATATTTTTTTATTTTACCTGGTCTTATCTGAAATGTACATTAATGACCATGAGTGAGTTTTCTAGTAAAATCAGTTACTAGCTTATTTATTTTTTATTTATTTTTTCAGACAATTTTATGAAAGCGATTTTATAGTGTGGTTCAATTAAATAAATGAATGAATGGACCAGCAGCAAATATATCAAATATAAATTCGTTCGTATCATTTTACTAGCATTAGTAGTTATTTATTTAGTAATTTGTTATTTATTTAGTAGTTAAATCATGTTTAAAAAAAAAAAAAAAAAAAGTCGACGTAGCACGTGCATGTGAGGCGTTGTGTTGTCACGTGCTTAATTCCATCCAATCAGCAACACGAGAACCGCAGTTCCATAACACAACAATCGCTTCCACATTAAATGCATATGTAACTTTCAAACTTCAGATTCCGCTTGAAGAATATAGGATTTCAAGGTGAGAAACACTTTCGTTTTAAACTGTATTAAACATTAGTACGAGTACAACCTTGTGTATGTTGAATATATATATTCTAAGCTCATGTGAGCATGATACAGCTTATATTTTGTTTATGAGCATTTTATCTCTGTGTCACAGATGGCTCTTGCCCTGGCTGACAGGGCTATCGGAGCAATCATTGCCTCAGCTGTGGCCGATGCTGCAGGTTTGCATTACTTACGAATACTAGTAACACAATATTATATATAGCAACATAGTCACGATCTGTACTAATATATCGCAGTTGAATTGACATTGCAGTGTTACAGTAAATGTTACTGTGTATTTATAAGCACTGAGTAATAGAACACGCACATGTATGCCATTGCATTGTTATCACATCACACATTGTTCTTGTCATTACTACAGTAATTATTTATAGAAGCAGGTAAAGTCTTCCTATAGTCAAATATATACACAGATTTGTGTTCATGTACTCTGCAGCACAACCACTCCACTGGGTCTATGACCTGCAGAAGCTGAGTGTGTTACTCTCTGAAAGTCCTCAGCCTGAGTTCCGCCCGGAGTCTGCCAACCCGTTCTACAAGAGGAACACTGGACAGCAGAGCTGCTATGGAGATCAAGCATTCGTGCTCCTGGAGTCCCTGTCTGAGTGTGGAGGTGAAAAAACAAAACAATTAGAACACAATACATTCCAGTATGTAACAATATGAAAACCTGACTAATGCTATGGATGTCATCATATTTTTTACATGTTGTGATTCATGGGTTAACAGGTCTGAATGTGGAAGATTTGAAGCAGCGCACCTACAAGTTCTTTGGACCCGGATCTGAATATGACACACCAGTCAATGATCCTTACAGAGACAAAGGAGGTAGATTAAATCCATTGCACATGGAAATTTTCTTTATTTTTAAATTGTTTTACAAGTTATTCTTGAAATATTCCCTGGTATATTTGTTATTTCTACATTATGACAAACAATTCTTATAGGAAGGTTATAATTATATATACACTACCGCTCAAAAGTTTGGGATCTGTAAGATTTTTAATATTTTTAAAAGAAGTTTTGTCTGCTCACCAAGGCTTAATTTATTTAATTAAAAATACAGTAAAAACAGTAATATTGTGAAAAATTATTACAATTTGAAATAACTGTTTTCTATTTGAATATATTTTACAAAGTAATTTATTCCTGTGATGGCAAAGCTGAATTTTCAGCATCATTACTCCAGTCTTCAGTGTCACATGATCCTTCAGAAATCATTGTAATATGATGATTAGTTCCTCAAGAAATATTTGTTATTATTATCAATGTTGAAAACAGTTGTGTACTTTTTTTCAGGATTCTTTGATGAATAAAAAGTTCAAAAGAACAGCATTTATCTAAAATACAAAGCTTTTGTAACATTTTACACTACCGTTCAAAAGTTTGGGGTCAGTAAGAATTTTTATTTTTATTTTTTTGAAAAGAAATTAAAGAAATGAATCATTTTATTCAGCAAGGATGCATTAAATCAATCAAAAGTGACAGTAAAGACATTTATAATGTTACAAAAGATTAGATTTCAAATAAACACTGTTCTTTTGAACTTTCTATCCATCAAAGAATCCTGAAAAAAAAATTATTGTACACAAATATTTTGTACAATTGTAAACAATAAATGTTTCTTGAGCAGCAAATCAGCATATTAGAATGATTTCTGAAGGATCATGTGACACTGAAGACTGGATTAACGATGCTGAAAATTCAGCTTTGCCAACTTTACATTTTAAGATATTTTCATATAGAAAACAGTCATTTTAAATTGTAATAATATTTCACAATATTACTGTTTTTGCTGTATTTTTAATTAAGTAAATGCACCCTTGGTGAGCAGACAAAACTTCTTTTAAAAACATTAAAAATCTTACCGATCCCAAACTTTTGAGCGGTAGTGCATGTCCTTATATTTTACTTTTAATTATAAAATATAAATATGAACATTTATAAGCATATATAAAATACAAATCATAAAAATAATTTAATGTACATTTTTAAAACATACCTACACCTGTTGTTCTAGTATTATTTATATATTATTATAATTTTTATTCATATTTTGAATAAGCTTTTTTTTTTTTTTTCAGTTTCAATTTTATGTGCTTTTGTAATTTTTATTAGTTCCCATTCGAAGTAGAACTCAACACTGCATCTTGGATTGACGTTATGGGGAACGCCGTCTGAAGCATGTGTGCAAACCCAACATTTGTTCGCGCACATGCTTCAGACACCGGTCACGCTGGTGGCATTCCCCATAACATTACGTGTTATTAGTTTTGTATTGCTATTAGGGGTTGAACAACTTTATTTATGTGATTAAATACAAGTCGATGTCAACTAGTCGCTGATGACCTCATTAATGAACAAATAAGCATGAACCTAGAGCTGCGATTCGAACACGGGTCGCCTTGTGCACAGCTATGACATAGCGGTGCCCACAAGGCTCTTGCTCCTACATCACAGCTTATTTTTATCAGTTCTTTTGTCTTTGGGTCGTTATATTTCTCACAGTTTTCTGCTCATTCTAAATCAGATACAGATAAAGTAGCACAGTAAACATTACATTTATATGAATGCATTAGTGAGAGAGTGATTGTGTGTGTAAATTGATTCTACCTGGCAGCGTCTCTCTAGTATAGTGAACTCTAGTTATAGTTACTACAATATGTATGCCAGAACTTTTCAGTTTCTAAGCTATTTTATTGATAAATGACAGAGCAGTGTTGACAATACATGTCTGCGCTACTAGTCGACTAGTCTGTGCAACCCCTAATTGCTATTATGGTTTAATTTATTTTTATTATAGTTTTAGTTTTAGTTCAGATTTAGTTTTTATTCATTTCCAGTTAGTAATTTTCTCACTTCCAACTTAAACTTATTTCAGTGCGTTGCCGAGGCAACATTACTAATTTTCGTTTAGTTAAAGGGTTAGTTCACCCAAAAATGAAAATCATGTCATTAATGACTCACCCTCATGTCGTTCCAAACCCGTAAGACCTCCATTCATCTTCAGAACACAGTTTAAGATATTTTAGATTTAGTCCGAGAGCTTTCTGTCCCTACATTGAAAATGTATGTACGGTAGACTGTCCATGTCCAGAAAGGTAATATAAACATCCTCAAAGTAGTCTATGTGACATCAGTGGGTTAGTTAGAAGATTTTGAAGCATCGAAAACACATTTTGTTCCAAAAATAACAAAAACTACGACTTTATTCAGCATTGTATTCTCTTCCGGGTCTGTTGTCAATCCAGGTTCACGACTCCGCAGTGACGCTGCTGACGTGTTATCCGGTGCGCCCGAGCTTCATTTACAGTCTGAGGGAGACGCACGCTGTATTTAAGCTATTCTACATTGTTTGTATTTTGGTATTGCTATATTTTTTTAAATGGTGCGTAAGTGTGCATGTCGCGGATGTCCTAATCGCCAAAAACAACAACGTAAAAGTGCATTACCAACACTGACAGATGAAAGGATTCAATGGAATCAATTCAATGGAAACGATTCCGGAAGAGAATACAATGCTGAATAAAATCGTAGTTTTTGTTATTTTTGGACCAAAATGTATTTTCGATGCTTCAAAAACTTCTAACTAACCCACTGATGTCACATGGGCTACTTTGATGATGTTTTTATTACCTTTCTGGACATGGACAGTCTACCGTACACTTTCAATGGAGGGACAGAAAGCTCTCGGACTAAATCTAAAATATCTTAATTTGTGTTCCAAATATGAATGGAGTTCTTACGGGTTTGGGTGAATTTTCATTTTTGGGTGAACTAACCCTTTAAGTTTTTCATCTAATATGTATTTTTCTTTAATATTTTTTCCTTCAATTTCAAGTTTTAGTTTTAGTTAACAATGATAACCATGCCAGCATGTTTGTCTGTCATTTTTAATTTTGACTCATAACCCTAGACAGATGGTGAAGTTTCTTGTTTTCAAATATGAGTTTTCCTGAATTATTCATGATTTTTTTTCTCTCAAGCTCCCAGGCCTCAGCTACCTATTGAGGGACCCTGGAGACAGGCAAGCCTTAAGAGCTTTATTAAAAATGTGGATGCAGGCAAGGAAGAGACAGGTACTGTCAGTTCTGTTGCTGTGAACAACTATGTCAGATATCCATCCTCCTAAATATTTTGTGTAGCCACGTTATTGTTAATAAACACTAATTAATTTAAATGTTTTTCAAATGTATAATAATTATAAGAACATTTTATGTAAATTGGAAGGAGATAGGCAATAATACATCTTTATTGTGACTTTTCAGGTTGTGAAAATGATAATCAAATAGATGGAGTGGCAAAGCTGGCTCCCATTGTAGCTTGCTATGCTGGAAAGCCAGAGATGTTGGAGAGGGTTGAGGAAGCCACCCGTGTCACACAAAACAATGACATGTGTGTGGCGGTAACTCTCGCTGCTGCTAGGTTGGTGATGTATGATTGATAACATGAGCTGTGACACATGCTAAGCACTGTTTGCCACAGAAACAAGGCTATTTATTTCAGTTTAATATGATACTTAGATGGTGGTATATGACAGCTTAAATTGTGTGTGGAAATGGTGTATTAATATGATGTTCTTTCTTCAGGTTTTTGGAGCATTTCATACTGAATGGTCCTGATCCCAAAGCCCTGGATGCAGTGCTAAAACAGCTCAATGACCCGAACAGACAAAACCCTCAGGATTTGGACAAAGCTATAGTTGGTATAAACTGCTTGGTATTGTTATTATTAATATTATGAGCTGGATTCTTATTCACAGATGAAGCAGTAGACACTGTATTTCTTGTGTATGCATTTTAGTTGTGGTTAATGCATCATTTGTACCTGGGAGTCATGTAGAACTGTGTGTATATCACAAAGACATCATTTAATATCCAAAATCAGTCAGATTTTTTTCTAATTCAGGACACATTCATCAAGTAAAGGACAATCTGAGCAAGAAACCCAAAGAGCTCATTCCCACTGTGTTTCCAAACACCTGAGGTTAGTAACATTCAGTTAACCTGTAGCTGATCTTGTATTATTGTCTTATGACTGTCTTAAGCAGACTATACAGTAGGCCCATGTCTCTTTAGCTGAAGCATTTAGTTCTGTTGTTATTCTTGGTCGTTAGTCATGGGTAATTCAGCAGCTATGTCATGTCCCTCAGGTTTGCCAGGTGCATTCCTGGCAGCGCTGCATGGGATTCTGACGGCCAGTGGCTATGAGCAGGCTGTCCGGGACACCATGAGCTGTGGTGGATGCACCTGCAGCAGGAGCTCCTTCGTTGGTGCCTGCATTGGAGCTCAGGTACTGCAAAAATAATAACCTTGTGACCACATTGTTCTAACACAATACAAAGTAGTCTATATGTAATCAAGGTCAAACTCTTCTTGTGTTATCTGTTGTTGAAAACTTATCTGTAACTGAGCAATCCATTGCAATCTTTCATCAGGTGATTGTGTCATACATGCATGACAGAATGACTATGTAGTAACTTTTGCAGTTATGTAATGGCTCTCAATATCTAATACTGTGACACTTTTTTTTTCCTCAGGTTGGAGTTGAAGGAATACCAAGTTCCTGGAAAAGCAAGACTTTGCGATACAACACTTTGGTAGATCTTGCAAAGAAAGTTGTTAATCTCCAACAGCATTAACTTTTTAGTATGCAAAGTTAAAGGGATGGTGCACCCAAAAATGAAAATTCTGTCATTAATTACTCACCCTCATGTTGTTCTAAAGCCGTAAGACTTTTGTTCATCTTCGGAACACAAATGAAGATCTTTTTGATGAAATTTGAGAGCTTTCTGCATAGACAGCTAAGCAACTGAAACTGTTTTGTCCAAATTTTCTGAAGAGACTCGATCGCTTTATATGATGAACAGATTGAATTTAGGATTTTATTCAGATATAAACATTTATCAACACATCAGTTGTGGTAAACGGAAGCTTAAGCTTGTTTGCTTTATGTGCGAGAACCAATGATCTTCATTCTCGTGTGTTACGCAGCACATGTGTCAAGCAGGTTCAGTTGAACTTTGCTTATGTGAATAAAAGCCTAAATTAAATCTGTTCATCATATAAAGAGATTGAATCTCTTTTCGCTCAATTCATATGGATTAGTTTTACAATCTCTTTATGAACTTTGAACTAAGTCTTGCAGGTTTGGAACAACATGAGGGTGAGTAATTAATGACAGAATTTTCATTTTTGGCTGAACTATCCCTTTAATATGTGGACAGCAACAACAGATATGAATATTAAATCATACATGTTCTTATGATTTTTTGCCTGAAGATCATCTTCCATGGTTGTTGTAATTTTAATGAGACAGTTCATGAAAGTTGTAGCTTAAAATATAAAAAAGTTATAACTTGATACCTTTGTTTTATTAAATAACAACAAGGCATGCAGAAAATGATATATTGTGGCATTAAACCAATGTTTAATGAAAACACCTTGTATTTGTTGTTGTTATTGTACTAAAAGGTCAAATGCTAAACTACTCGACAACCCGTTTTGACCGATAGCGCCATCTAGTGGACATTACGAAAACTTTATAGACCAAACATTCAGCAGTTGATCACAAATAAAAACTTTAAAAAGTTTTTTTCATATTTTATTTGGTTTATTTATTTTTAATTTCCTACTATTCCGTGCTGCTTTTGACAACCTAAAACTTTATATTTGTTTTATTTATTTTTTTGTTATTTTATATAAATTAAAAAATGTAGACATTTACCCCTGAAGTCTTAAAATATGTCCGTGCCATTGTTTTGACTCAAGATGAACACCTTAATGTTTTTTTTTTTTTTTTTTTTTTTTAGTATATGTTTATAAAAGCTATTAATCCTGGATTAGGCTAAGCCCTGTCTGTGAAACTGGGCCATAATTTTTCTTTTTGCAATTGATTTATGCTGTATTTTTATTTCCTGTTATTTATTTATACTTTATTTAGTTTTCGTTCAGCCTCTTACAACATTGCTAATTTTAATTAGTATTTCCTATTATTTATTGATTTATTCATAGCCATCTATGGACTATGTTTATTATATTTCATAGCCAAACTGCTGTCTAAGTAGGCAGCACACTAGGGTTTGAGACACATCCGCTGGCTCTCGTTGAGTTTGTCCTTCCTCCTCACACTCACTCACTCACTCGCTCCAACAGCTGCTACTCTACGCTAGCAGCTACACTACTGACAGATACATCACAATACCCACACCAAACAGCCTTAACACAGTTTTACGCGTGTATTTTTCATTAGTTATCTTTCCAGTTGCGGAGTTTTACATGGACTACACGCTTATCACGACAAAGCGAGCTGAATTCATAAGTGTTTTTAGCCGGACGGAGAGAGGCTACAGCAGGCTAATCTGTGTTTGCTAACAGGCTTCAGTTCACACTGAAGGTTTGAAACATCAGTGTATTCATAAACACACAGACATGGAGTTCAACGTTAGACGACTAGCAGCGGACGCGGGCACTTTCCTCAGCCGTGCTGTGCAGGTAATGTCTTTAAATGACTTTAAAACCCTGAAGATGAGGCGTTTAGTTTCTTGTGTTTGTTTTTAAACTGTTTTTATTTTCTTAAAACGACAGTTCAGCAAAATTGACAGTTGTGTGTGTGTGTGTGTGTGTGTGTGTGTGTGTGTGTGTGTGTGTGTGTGTGTGTTCATTTACACACCCTCATGTCTCTCACTCTTTTCTGAGGAGGTGAAAAGCAGATTATAGACTGACAGCCGAAGTCACCATTAAAAGTGAATGCTGACCAAGACTGTCATTCTGCCTAACATCTCCTTGTGATGCTTTACAGAAAATACATAGTCATTCAAATTCATTAGTTTAGAACAACATGGGGGTGGTGATAGATAGATAGATATTAGGATTTGTTCATGTCCCTTTAAGAAGAAATAAAACTGTTATATATATATATATCTTTTTTTTTAACGTTTTGTCGTATGTTACTACAACATTATTGGTTTGTACTAGATATATTAAACTGATATATTAGTCAACTGTAATAAGTCAAATCTCGATTTAAAACATTTTATTTTAGGATATCTTTTACTTGATTATTGGTTTTATTTTTATATAATATAAATATATATATTATGTATATTAGATATAACAGTATTATCACTTTAAACTGTCATAATAAGTCATATGTTAGCCAGAAATGCTGTTTAGGTCAGCATCTCACTAGGTTTTGGTTTTGAGACCACAGCTGGAACGTGTGAACTCTAACACTGTCAGCTGTAAAAAGTTATATGTAAACTGTACTGCTTTAGAAAACTGTTTGCAATCTATGTAGTTCACAGAGGAGAAGTTTGGGCAGGCGGAGAAGACTGAGCTGGACGCCCATCTGGAGACCCTTTTGGGTCGGGCAGAATCCACCAAACACTGGACAGAGAAGATCATGAAACAGACCGAAGTTGTGCTGCAGCCAAACCCCAGTAAGAAGAAATGCATGTGATTAAACAGGACTGAGGTAGAGAGGAAATTAACTCAGGGTTACAGTTTGTGAAATCATCCCGCTATTGCAGTAACTATAATTGCAGGAGAACAGTGTTAAGTTCCTTGCAATGGGATTAGGACCCAGCCCTAATGATGAGTATTTTTAGCTGTTCAGCCAGGAAGTCAAAACAATGTGGGTTTTATCTTGTATTTATGATCTTAGATTGTCTTAGAAATAAGAAAGAAACATATCTCTATCTTTATTTTGGCTTTTGGCGGTATAGAGGTTCACTTTGCTTTATTTCCCTAGCAGCTAATATCAGCATATTCTTCTTGGCAAGCACACAAATCCACAGTAACCATTTGTAAGATATTTGATGTTCAGCAGCAGTTATTTGTGCCTGTGGTTGACAGGCCTTGCTTAAGAGGTTGCATGTGGTCTCATCTGACTCTTGCTGGTCTTAATTGAATTTGTCTGATGCGTGTAGATGTCCGGATGGAGGAGTTCCTTTACGAGATGCTAGACAAAAAAGTCCCAACACGTGCCAACAACCACGAGTTGCTAGGGGAGTGCATGATCGACTCGGGACACGAGTTTGGACCTGGAACAGCGTACGGTGAGCTCATTACATGATCTCGTCCCACTGACCCTGACAGTCTCGGCTAGTTTTTGGGGTTATGAACATATCTGTGAAATTATTGTGGCGTCACAAAAAGCAAACACGCTTCTTCAGGCATGCAGCTTTATACTTTTATACTCTTTATACAACTAATACGTATTCCGGTTATGTATCTAGAGATATACTATACTTTTTAATGTTGTTGGAAGAAGTCTCTTAAGCTCACCAAGGTTTAATTTATTTGAATGAATGAATGAATGAGGCAGAATGAATGATAGCGCTTTCATATGTACTAATGTACACCCAAAGCGCTTTACAATCATATCAGGGGTCTCTCCTCATCCACCACCAGTGTGCAGCATCCACTTGGATGATGCGACGGCAGCCGCAGTACAACGGCGCCAGTGCGCTCACAACACACCAGCTGTAGAGAGAGAGTGATAGAGCCAATTCAATGGATGGGGATTATTAGGAGGCCATGATTGGTAAGGGCCAACGGAGGGAATTTGGCCAGGACACTGAGGTTACACCCCTACTCTTTACAAGAAGTGCCATGGGATTTTTAATGACCACAGAGAATCACAACCTCAGTTTAAGGCCTCATCTGAAGGACGGTGCTTGTTACAGTACAGTGTCCCCGTCACTATACTGGGGCGTTAGGACCCACACAGACCACAGGGTTAGCACCCCCTGCTGGCCTCACTAACACCTCTTCCAGCAGCTACCTGGTTTTCCCAGGAGGTTTGCACAGTACGGTTTGGAGTTGACTCGAATCGCGACGGAGGGCGGACTGACCAGACCGATATATCTTGTAGAAGATATATCAGTCTGGCCTTGCCAGGCAAACTAACCAGGCTCAGCCTTGCTTAACTTCAGTGGGCAACCAGTCTTGGGTTACAGTGTGATATGGCTTTGATTTAAAAAAATACAGTAAAAACAGTAATATTATGAAATATTATTGTAATTTAAACTAGCTGTTTTCTGTTTGAATATATTTTAAAATGTAATGTATTCCTGTGATGTCAAAGCTGAATTTTCAGCATAATTTCTCCAGTCTTCAGTGTCACATGATCCTTCATAAATCATTCTAATATAATGATTTGATGCACAAGAAACATTTCTGATTATTATCAATGTTCAAAACCATTGTGCTGCTTAATATTTTAGTGGAAACTGTGATACTTTTACATTTTCCATTTGAAATAGAAACAGAAGTTTTATAACATTATAAATGACTTTACTGTCACTTTTAATGCATTAAAAAAATCTCAACATTTTGAACAATAGTCTATATATAAGATACTATATAGTCTATAATGCATATAGGTTGAAAGATCCATGAAGTGTGGCTCGCAATGTACATCTAAATACTCTTTGTGTGCTCCATTTTCTGTGAATGTAATTTCAAGCTAATGAATGTGTCTTAATGAATGTGTGGGCTGAGATGAATGTCCTCTCATCCTCTTATGTGCTGCAGGTAGTGCTCTCATTAAATGTGGGGAGACTGAAAAGCTGTTAGGCAGTGCAGAGAAAGAATTCATTCACAGCTCCGCCATCAATTTCCTCACTCCCTTCAGGAACTTTATTGAGGGAGATTTTAAAACCATATCCGTGAGTATCAGCATACCACTGAACATACACTACCTTTGACCATTATATTATATTATATTATATTATATTATATTATATTATATTATATTATATTATATTATATTATATTATATTATACATTTCATCTTTAAAACTGTTGCAATTTTCTGATGTTGTGTTCTTTCCTTACAGAAAGAGCGCAAACTGCTTCAGAATAAGCGTCTAGATCTAGATGCAGCCAAAAACAGAATGAAGAAGGCCAGAGCAGCTGATGCTCGCTCTGCAGTTAGTATTTTACACACACACACACACACACACACACACACACACACACACACACACACACACACACACACACACACACACACACATATAGACACTTGTATATGTGGTTTAGTATAGGTTTTTTTTAAGCCATTTGGTTTACGAGGACACAGGAAGTGTCCTCGTAAACCATGTTTATGTTGTAAGACCAATATCATTATACACATTTGTGTCCTCATAAACACACAGATAATGTAATAATAAGCAGCTTTTTTTCTGGCATTTCCAGGTTAACCATACATTCAGTTTTACAGTTTATTCAAATGAG
Source organism: Chanodichthys erythropterus (assembly GCF_024489055.1). Taxonomy (NCBI): domain Eukaryota; kingdom Metazoa; phylum Chordata; class Actinopteri; order Cypriniformes; family Xenocyprididae; genus Chanodichthys; species Chanodichthys erythropterus. The sequence continues at coordinate 24,015,381 of NC_090236.1, read as the reverse complement.
AGACGGGTTTTGAAGAGTGAAAGCTGTTTTTCATCTTTCCCTAAGCTAGCCGCCAGCTCTCTAATGCTCTTAGCGCAGTGTAACTGAGGTGATGCTTGTGTTAAATGCCCTTTTGCGTGTGCGCTGCAGTCTTTGGATCTCTAACCTCTCTTATTTTCCCCAGTTCTCTCTCATTATGTCTCTCTCTGTCTGCTTGCCTGCCTCCATCCGAAGGAGCTGAACTCAAGCCCTCCGCTGGGAGAGGAGTATGTGGCTCACTTTTCTTACATGCTCAGCTTCTTGCATGTCAGGTGGCTAAAGGTTTGTCTGCTGTGTCTAATAAAACATCTGCCCTCTCTTGCCCTTCACAAAATTCATCATCTTTGGAAAGAATCATTCTGTGGGAAGAACATTTTTACATTCAAAAAAACACATCTTGATAAACACATGCTTGTATTTCTGTCTAACTGAACAGAAATAGCTGTGCTAATTCATGTGTTTTTGTTCACTCAAGATGTGTTAGCCGCTAAATGCGCTCCTAATTTGTGTGCTTAACAAACCATTTATTTCACTTTGAGGGCAACAGAATGCAGTTAGTGTGTTTGGTGTGGTTATTTTTCTTCTGACCATTGATAATATATGAGTCTGGGTCATCTGTGTCTGTGCAGTCTCAGCTAACAGTATGATTTGCATTAAAAGTACACAATATCACCATGAGGTGAATGTGTTTGTGTTGTGCATGTGCTCATACATTAATATTTTTATGACAATCTTCTTCCCATTGTTACTCATCATAAAAGTGAACAGCTCCCTGTTTTGGTTCCTCCCAGTGAATGTGTCTGTGCATGAATGGTGACACAATTAAACTTATCTTACATAACAGCTCCAGACGGTTATGAAAGTTGTTGATTGTGACGAGTGATAAGTTTGTGTGGTTTGAGTTGTTTCCTTGACCTGACAAGTTTGTTACTGTTTCTAAATGCTGGCCAGCTGTGGGCTGAGGAGGTGCAGCAGGTGAGTGCGCTTCAGTCTTTCCTCCCCGAACCCTGTTGATGAAAACACAGCTTTTGTCGGGGAAACGGAGACAGCTGCCCTGTTATCTTTGCTAGTGCTGTCTGACATCAACTCACCCTGCCACGTGAATGAGGAACTGTTTTTACACACAACTTAAACGACACACTTGTGTCCAGCAGAGGGAGCTCTAAAGTTGTTTATATTCCCACCTGCATCTGTCACATTTACTTGCACAGAAAGCAGCATAGCCTAGACATCCATCTGATTCTGAGCCTATTTGTGGGGATATATGTGATGTGATTTTTTTTTGTGTGTGTTTCCATCAGGCAGAGACAGAACTGAGGATAGCACAGAGTGAGTTTGACCGGCAGGCCGAGATCACCAGACTTCTGCTGGAGGGTATCGGCAGCACTCATGTACGCTCACACATCCTTTGTGTATATCAGTGATTCCTGCGCCACTGCAGCAAATCCAGCACCATGGCAAAATAATGCTTTACCCAAGTTAAAGAGCCAGTTCATCCAAAAAGGGATTAATTTACTCACCCTCATGATGTTCCAAACCTGTGTGACTTTTTTTCAATGGACACCTAAATGGTTTGTTACCAAATTTGTTCCGAATATCTTCTTTTGTGTTAGTCAGAATAAATGAGGGTGAGTAAATGATGACAGCATTTCTCTTTAAGTTGGGTTGCCCAATCCTGTTCCTGGAGATCTACCTACCTGCCGAGTTCAGATCCAACCTTGGTTCAACGCATGTCCATAATTATCAAATGCTCTTGAAGATCTGGGCTGTATCCGAAATCTCCTCCTACAGTATACCCTCATTCACTATTCCCGACATTAGTTCACTGACTAAAAACAAATGAGTGAATTCGAACACTGAGTACACCAAAAGAGCTGCCACTTTTGCATAGTTTGTGCTTGCTGTTTATTAATCACTTGAAACTTGGCAAACTGGCAGCTGTAGTAGCAAGATGAAAGGATTCATCTTGAATTCTGTCATGGAAATTATGTATAAACCTTAGATAAACAATTTAACAATCAATTAAATGAATTTATACCTGTTTTATTTTACACTGTACGCCGTGGACAAGACATTTGTAAAATGAATGAATGGATGGATGATTCGGCTGCAGGCGCCATCTTCTGGCAAGATGCGGGAATTCATTCGGCATGCGACTTTCGTAGTGCATTATGAGTATTCTCTAGCCATTGAACGTACATCAGTTGTACACTCGTTATTGCGGTGCATTGTGGGATTGAATGAGTGCACTCGATAATGTCCGCCAAGGTTTCGGATACCACTAAAAATGGCTGTTCCCTCAAATAGTGCTCTATTTAAGGGTATCGGGGGCGATTTCGGACACAGGGCTGGTTCAGTTGTGTTCAATCAGGGTTGCAGCTGAACTTTGGTAGAGGAAGGTAGATCTCTAGAAGCAGGATTGAGCACCCCTGTCTTTAAAGGCCAATTCACACCGCACAGACAAACACCAACAAACAACTTGGCTGTTGGATTTAGAATTTTATGAAAAATAACTGTCATGTTCACACTGCCCCAACAACAGACAGCAACAAAAGCTGATTGAACGTTTACTCGGGTGTAAACAAACCCTGACCAACGCCAACAGACACCGACAGGGGGAACACAATGATTCAACAAAACCCACATACGTATTTGTTGCCGTTTGTCTGTGCGGTGTGAATTGGTCTCAAAGGCACATTATGTAAAAGTTTTGCAGTAAAATATCCAAATACCACTAGGCCAGTGTTATATATTTTGTTCATTTGAGTACTTACAATATCCCAAATGTTTCCAACTATTTGTAAATCATGAGAAAATTGTGATTTTAACCAAGGATAAGGGACGTGGCCGGGAGTTGTCTGTCAATGGCGTCATATCCGCGTTACCCTCGGCTTCTGTTTTTATTTTGTAGAAACCATAGAAACACCAAAGACGCTTTAATATATTGCATGTTTTATTAGACAAGGGAACAACTGTTTGGTTACATTCACAGACAGAAACATCTGATTGTGGCGATTTTTTTTTTTTTTTTTGTGGTCGTGGCTCCAAAAACTGTGGTCCTTCATCGTACAATGAGAGATGTTCAAAGATGGGCGTTTTTATGGTCTTGCAACCAAAGATACATTTTCTAATACAGTTTGTTTGCTGCTACGACCTATGTCTACTGATTAGCCAATAAAAATGTATAATGAAATGGCGTATTGATCAACGAGACATGGCGGTAAAAAATTTAAACTACTTACCTCAGGCTCCATTTGCCAAATTGCCTCCATTTTGCCACAGTTGCCAAATAGCGATTCATCTTGCTTTATTTGTTTACCACTAGCGCATGCTGATGATGTTTTATTCTTCTATACTAAATTGCGTCGTAGCCACCGTGTTATCATCATACAGTCTAGACCTACCCAAGTTTATTAGATCCAAGTCGTACAGTGTGATTTGTAATGATCTTATAGAAGTTTGAATTGAATGTGATAAATCCTGCAAAACAACAGAAAATTACACCCTTTTAATTGTGATGTCTTCATTGCACAGTAACAAGCATACTGCATGACTAGTTTAAATGAGTTTGCAAATCAATGACTTGTATGAGCCATTTTATTAATGAATCAGTTATTTAATTAATTAGTCAAAAGACTCTTAATCATGGCTTTTTCATTCTTTGAAACAGTCTTAATGAATGACTAATATGAGCCTGTTCTTTTAATGAATCCGTCAAAAGATCCTTTGTATCAATTTGTATTAGTTTTAATGAATGACTCTTAAGAGCCTGTTTTTTTTTAATACATCAGCCATTTAATGAATCAGTCAGAAGGCTCTTTCTTTGTGTCAATTTTAATGAGTGACTCTTATGAGCCTGTTTTGTTTTTATTTTATGAATCAGTCATTAATGAATCTTTCTTTTAACGAATCAGTCAAAAGCTCATTCTTTTAGTCAGTGATAAAAATCAATTAATTTGTCAGAACAGATTGAACTACGTCAAATGATAGATTCTGTGGGAAACACTGATGTATATGTCTATTTTATGTATGTGATGTGCACTGACGGCTGTTCTCTCCTTTTTATGATCAGGCTCATCATTTACGCTGTCTGAATGATTTTGTGGACGCTCAAGCTGCATATTATGCCCAATGTTACCAGTACATGGTCAATCTGCAGAAACAACTGGGAAGGTTGGCTCACATTTATATCTATGATACATTTGTTTGTTATATATATATATATATATATATATATATATATATATATATAATATATACACACATACACACACCAGTTCCTCTGTTTTCACCCTCAGTCAATTTGTGATGTAAGCATATGCACATAGTTATTTCTATATTTAAACCACCAGTAGTAACTGTTCCCTTATCTCCTCCAGCTTTCCATCCACGTTCACTAATAACAATCAGCCGAGTGGCAGCTCCTCCGCCAGTGTCTCAGTTCCCTCGGCACCACCGGCCGCCTCACTTCCCACTCTGCCACCCAACCAGGCCTCGCCCGCACTCAACGAGCTCCGCAGCACCTCGGGCACCCGCAAGGCCCGTGTGCTGTACGACTACGACGCTGCCAGCAGCAGTGAGCTCTCTCTGCTCGCTGATGAGGTGCGCCTTCATCATCTTACTCAAACCGACATAACATGAATCATTCTAATTTTTAATTTGTATACGTGTGCACATTTTTTCTGTCAGGTAATCACCGTGAGCAGTGTGCCAGGCATGGACTCTGATTGGCTGATGGGGCAAAGGGGCAATCAGAAAGGCAAAGTGCCAATTACTTACTTGGAGCTGCTCAATTAAGATCAGCGAGAAGTGCAAAAGAAAAAAAAATTCAAATTGCACATGTGGGTTTGACAACAGTAACACTCCAGATGTGATCTGAGAGGATCAGAATTTAATGTAGCGCAAAGCAATATAGAAAAAAGTCTTCTACACTGCCATGTTCTGTTGTGTGAATGCCTCCTCTGCCATTGGAGGGGCGTTGTAGTAGCCTTACAGTTACGAAAAGCAGTCCGAGGTTGCAAATTATTCATCGGATTCATGTGCCAACTGATTTTTTTTTTTAATGCTAAACTAATTGATTTTGCTATAATGTGCTATGGTGCTCTAATAAATATTATATAAACAAGTGTGGTGCTGTTCAGTGTGATCTTTCCTTTGTCTTAAAAAAGAATTGGTAACACTTTATTGGTTACACTTCATTTTAAGGTGTCTTTGTTACACTGTAATTATACATTTAAGTACTGAGTAATATTAAGTAACAACATGTACTTGTTATAGGGTTACAATTAGAGGTTGGTTTGGTTTAGGGTTAGTTGCATGCAATTATGCATAATTTATAGTTATTATTACTATAGTAACTACATGTAACATATGCAACAATGACACTAAAATAAAGTGTTAGCGCTTTATTTTAGTGTCCTTATTACATGTAGCCTACTTACTGTAGTAATAACAGTAAATTCATAATTACATGCAACTAACCTTAAATAAAGCCTTAATCCAAACCACATAGTAAGTACATGTTGTTAATTATTAATTATAAAACGGATAGTTCCGGCCCTTGATTCTGATTGGTTGAGCCTCGTTAGCTGTTGTAAAATTCACGAAAACATACAGCTGACCGCATAAGTATCACTGCGCTACTGAGTGTGTACAAAGAGCTTAGAACCCAAAAGGCGAAACTCTTATCCTTTTTGGACAACAGCCACTAGATGGCGCATCCTATAGCGCAGCCGCCATTATGGGGTGAAAATCTAACTGGACCATACAATCCTTCACATCATACGCACCCAAAATCGGCGAATTTCACTGCCAAATCAGAAGCGCAATAGAACCGTTTTTTTAAAGTATCGGTAAAATTTTATGGCACCAACAGTAAATGTTGCATTGCCTATGTTTTATTTTACCAGTTGTGGAATCCAACTATTCATCCATCTGAGGTAAAGCAACTTTACACATTTATTCATAGTAAATTAATGATTAATAAATTTAAGATAATTTTTGCAGCGAACAATATACTTAATGGAGTAATAATAGTATTGCTCCACTATCTGAATTGAAATATTGTTACGTTACGTTTTAATGGATCTACAAACATAATGATCTTATAATACGTACGATGCCGTGTGCGTTATTGCATAATTCCCACTTTTGGACGCTTTTGCATTATCATTCAACGCTAGCTGCAAAATCAAGCTGTTATTTTCTGTTATTGTCCAACATTCCCAATTTTCCTGATGCGTGCCCTTAATTTAATTTCATATGTTGGTATTAATTAATTAGGTGTTTATAGTGGTAATACTGACTGGAAGAGAGCAAACTATACCTAAACTGACTGGGTTTTTAGAGAGCAAGTTTTGTGGAAAAAGTGGACTTAAACACACAAACTGTAAAAAGGATTTGATGATCACTAGTGATATTCTGTGTTGTCATCATTCAGATTGGATTTTAGCTTTAATGTACTTTTTTTTAACAAAGCAGCTGATATTGCCGATTCGCTTTCACCCCAAAATGGCGGAAACGCAGTGCTGCTGCTGGGCGCCGGTGTAGCAATGGAACGTTCTATTGACTTTAACTTCTTGTTAGTGTATATTCTTTGGAGTGTATGTTGCTGTCTTAGCAAGCTAAAGGATTAGTTAACTTTCAAATTAAAATTTCCTAATAATTTACTCACCCCCATGTCATCCAATCTGTTCGGGTCTTTCTTTCTTCAGTCGAAAAGAAATTAAGGTTTTTGATTCAGCCAGAATCGGGATTCGGGACAACAGTTTAGATTTTGGAACCATCGCTAATTTTCTAAAAAAAAGTTGTTGTTTTTTTCAGAGAATTTACTCAAATGTCTTGTCAATTATAACTGCATAGGCTAAATGACCAAAATCTTAACCCTCTTCTTTGGCAGTGAACTTTATCGTCTCATTAGGCTTGCCACTGCACCAAAATTGCCATAAACATAAACACAAACTGACAGATTTTTTTATAATCTTCCATATCACTTATAAATTATACAAATTTGTACTATAAGACATGATCAATTTCTTTAAAGCTGTTTTTTTTCCCCCATCACAATAATTTAAACTGCTTATAATTTTGACACTCTATTCCATCAAATTGTTAGTCTGCAGATCTAAAAAATATTATCATCATTGTCTCAGTCCCACTTATCTCTACTGTTTTGCAGAAACCAAAGTATTCTTTTACTCAAATCTCAACCCCTAGGTTACACTGACAGCCTTATAGCTGCTTCCTCCTTCAACCCTTATTACATAAATTGTATTTCTCTAGACATCTAATGTCATGCATGCATTTAATGGATGAAAAATAAAACTTGTATCAGTTATATTCACTCCTCCTTTGTTTGCCCACCGGCCTTCCATAAATTTGAGGGGTTTCTCTGGATAATTTACTAGTGACTTTGTCAGTGTGTCACTTTGTCTCTGCCGTCAAATAACATTTACGTTTATCATTCTGATCAAACAAAGAAGACAGTGTTTAAATTTAGACCCTCGGTTGAATTTAGACAAGGGTTTTTAACCCATGGACGGCAATCTTCAGTTTCACAATTCCAATTTATATAAATGTTCTTAAACATACTAATCCAGACAGTAATGCAAATCAACATCATAAATGACAAAAGTCATAATTACCATTAGTAGACAGAGCTGGATCTCCAATCCACTTAAAGCTCGTCCCATGTTCTCTATCATCTTTTCATCAGATTCATTCAGAATTATCAGCTTCCGTAAATTTTTTATTTCACTTAACCCATCTGTAATGGTAAAACACTCCTTCCAGAGGTTAATGGCATATACACACACTGAGGACAGAATATTTCCCCAAACTAACACATACTCATTGTTTGCTTTTGGTGTTAAATCTAAAAACATATTTAAACTTCACATTTTTCCTGTAGGTTTTACTCTTATTCAGTCTCAAAGCATTCTCTTCACTATAATTTGTTTTTTAGAAAAGTCAGCTGGGTTGTTTTGGCTCTAATATCTTTGTTTTGTTTAAGCTTTATCAGGCTGATAACAGACAGAGTTCCATCCTTGCCTCCACTCAAGCAGTCTCTCTCTCTCTCTTACTGCACAAATCTTTTCAACAGCCTCACAAGTCTGTAACTTAGACAGAATTTAATATTAAATTACTATATAGAACCCTTGGTCATTCGCAAAGGTTAAAATGTAAATGTTTAACTCTCAAATAGAAACCATTACCACCATCTAAAATATGTTATTCTAGAAGCCATGTTTGAGGTTATCTTTAGTTTAAATGCTGAATGCACTTATCTTTCTCTTGAATCTGCAAAAGCAGTCTTCATCTTTAACCACCACCATGTCTATGAATTATCCTATGCCATGTCTAATGACCTGCAGGAGTAAAAACTATAATATAGACACATTAGTTCAAAATAAGCACAGCCTCATGGATTCAGGGATTCATAGTACTGCTGAATCTGAAACTTCTATACAGTTCTTGCCAATAGAGCAACCAACATCATGTTAATACATTTTTGCTATTGTCTCCCCAGAAATTACGGACAATCACCTCGTGGTCTCAGTCGGCTCTTGAAAGCTCATTCCCATCAGCTCTTTATAAGTAATCTCCTTTTCCTCAGGGTCTTGTCCCCTGACATAGTTGCATCAAGTTGTGGACTTGTCACAATGAAAAACAAGCCATCCTAGGAATGCTGTTTCTCGTGAGTGGTATAGAGGAACATTTTTGGGACAGCTCCTCCCTTAATGATGCTGCTGGCCTCACAAACATCCACTCAACTCTCATACCCATCTCACATAAAACGCCTCCCTTCAGGGTAGATGCCCAGTGGCGGCGTGACCCCCTGCCTTAGGTTTTCCCCTGTCTGGCCAAAGAGGATCTCACCCGTCATTGAGAAATCACCTTGTGCACACTGGTAACCGCTCTTTCCCATCATGAAATCTTTGACAGTTTTCTTCAACAGAATCAGATGTTTTCTGGAGCTTAGGGAAGGTGCATTCAAGAGCCACCAGAGCCATTGGGCTGCCTAATAGTGTTAAAACATGGAGACGGGTTAATTACAGCAGTATGTAATCACTAAAATCCATGAGACATCTTCGAAGCAGCAACATAAAAATGCTGAGATTATACTCAGTGAAGTTAGTTATCACAGTCATCCATTCAGTGTAGTGTTCTGCTTCATCTGTAACCGGAGCCATCGGCCCTGCACATGGTGGTGACTAGGATGAGACAAAAAAAGTTACTGGTCATAGAATAAATTAGTCAAAATAGTCACTTCTATCATTCAAGGTCTGTATTACCATTTTAAAGACCTCTTTATACTCATTGAGTTTTCCTTTGACAAGTTTAACAACTAATTGCTCTCTTTATGGCAATCATTTCTTTTAACATATCTGTGCCTATGATTTTCAACTAAAACATAGTGCTTCACTATAAATAGCTTATCACTTATGACACAGGCTCAGATAGCAGCATTTAGCTGTCTTTGAATGATAGAAAGGGAGACTCTAGAGTCATTCAGGACTGTTACACTGCATTTTCATAAACTTGTAACATCAAACTTTACCTAGATCTTTTAACTCTGGCCCAGTTTAAGGCTTTGCCAGAATTGACATTCGTTTTCAAATAAACATCTTTATTTATATTTGTCATTTACCCACATATCAGGGAATTAGAAATCGTCTCGGGTTACAGATGTAACCCTGGTTCCCTGAGTAGGGAACGAGACGCTGCGTGGTAACGCATTGGGAACCTTCTGCGTGATGTCGTCACTGAAGCACTCATGTATCTAACCAATCGCGTAGCGAGACGTCAGAGACGGGTGACGTCACGGACCAGGAAACTATAAAGCATACCCGGATGCAGAGCACGCTAGCTTCTGGGTAAGTCTGAGACAAATGCTCGCAAGTATGCAGGGGGTACGGCAAGAGACGCAGCGTCTCGTTCCCTACTCAGGGAACCAGGGTTACATCTGTAACCCGAGACGTTCCCTTTCGTGGGAACTATCGACGCTGCGTGGTAACGCATTGGGAACGCTATCCCAACTAGGCCGTAGCGGCAAATACTTGCCAGGTTATCTTGACAGAACTGATGACCCCGGAGTGGAGCCGACATCAAGGTTATAAAACCTTATAAACGTGTGCTGACATGACCAGCCAGCCGCATCACAAATGTCACCAATGGAGACACCTGACATCAACGCTGTTGATGCCGCCATACCCCGAGTAGAATGGGCACGGACATTCAAAGGAGAAGGCTGTCCGGCCGCATCATATGCAAGTGTGATGGCCTCGACCACCCACTTGCTCATCCTCTGCTTAGATGCAGGGCCCCCTTTTTTAGGGGACCCATAACAGACAAAGAGCTGATCAGTCTTACGCCACAGGGTAGCTCTGTGGACGTAAGTATCCAAGGCCCTTACAGGGCAGAGCAGATTTAATTTTTCCTGATCCAAGGATTTAAAAGGAGGAGGGCAAAAAGCCTGGAGCACAATGGGGCCTGGAACATGGGTAGTGACCTTAGGGACATAGCCCGGTCTAGGATGCAGGAATGCTTTCACCATTCCCGGAGCAAATTCAAGGTATGAGGGAGCAACTGACAGTGCTTGTAAATCTCCTATCCTTTTCAGAGAAGTGATCGCAAGTAGAAAAATAGTTTTTAGAGTGAGGAACCTTTCAGGAACCTCCTCTAGTGGTTCGAAGGGCGCCTCGGCCAACCCCTGTAAAACCACGGCCAGGTCCCAGGCCGGAACCCTTGTGCGCACTGGAGGCCTCAACCTCAGTGTGCCACGGAGGAAGCGAGTGACCAGGGGGTCTCGACCCACCGAAAGGCCACCTACAAGGGGAATGTGAAAGGCAGATATAGCCGCAACATAGACCTTCAATGTTGAAGGGGATAGACCTTCCGAGAACTTTGCTTGGAGGAAAGTGAGCACATGGCTAATAGAAGCATGGACGGGGTCCACCTCAATACGTCTGCACCAGGCAGAGAACAGATTCCATTTGTATAAATAAAGCTTCCTCGTGGCGGAAGCTCTGGAGTTCAATATGGTTTCCACAACCTCGGTTGGGAGACCAGCATCTACGAACCTGGCCCCCTCAGAGGCCAGGCCCATAGTTTCCATAATTCTGGGCGGGGGTGAATTATCCGGCCGCCCGCTTGTGACAGGAGGTCCTGTCTGAGGGGAAGCTCCATTGGGGAGCCGTCTAGTAGGGACACTAGGTCCGAGAACCATATTCCGGTTGGCCAAAAGGGGGCCACCAATATTAGGCTGACCCCTTCCCGGCGTACTTTCTCCAGAACTCCCGGGAGCAAGGCGATCGGGGGAAATGCATACAGACGCCGCCTCGGCCACGTCTGTACCATGGCATCCAGCCCCAGAGATGCTGGATGGGTGAGGGAGTACCAGAGTGGACACTGGGTTGACTCTCCCGAAGCAAATAGGTCGACTTCTGCTCGACCGAAATTCTTCCATAGGAGCTCCACCACTTCCAGTTGAAGTCTCCACTCCCCGGGCCTCGGGCCCTGCCTCGACAGGGCGTCTGCTCCCATATTTTGGCGCCCTGGGATGTGAACTGCTCTCAGGGAGAGCAGCTTCCCTTGGGTCCACAGGAGGATCTGACGGGCCAAGTAATAAAGTTGGCGAGACCGCAAACCCCCCTGATGATTTATGTAAGCGACCACAGCGGTGTTGTCCGTGCGGACCAACACATGATGGCCTCTCAGGTCTGGGAGAAAGTGTTTCAATGCCAGAAACACCGCCTTCATCTCCAGCCGATTTATGTGCCAGGAGAGCTGATGGACCTCCCATGAACCCTGAGCTGGGCGACCACTCATGATCGCCCCCCAGCCCGTGAGGGAAGCATCTGTCGTAAGCATTACACGACGACGAGGAGTTCCCAGCACGGGTCCCTGGGACAGGAACCAGGGATCTTTCCACATGACCAGAGCACGAAGGCATCGTCGTGAGACTTTGATCATGCGAAAAGGATTTCCCCTCGGGGAGAATCCCCTGGTCCTGAGCCACCACTGTAAGGGTCTCATGTGCAGGAGGCCAAAAGGTATCACGTTGGACGCAGCTGCCATCAGACCCAACAGCCTCTGGAACTGTTTTACAGTGAGTGACTGACCTAGTTTCACCCCTTTCACGGCTGCTAGAATGGCACTCACACGAGCGGGAGATAACTGTGCCCGCATCGTGGTGGAGTCCCAAACTACACCCAGATAAGTGATAGTTTGAGCCGGAACTAGCACACTCTTTTTTGCGTTGAGCCTCAACCCAAGCCTCTCCATGTGGCGCAGAACAACATCTCGATGCTGGACTGCCAGTTGCTCTGACTGAGCTAGAATCAACCAATCGTCGATGTAATTGAGTACGCGGATGCCCTGAAGCCTCAGCGGGGCCAGAGCCGCATCCACGCACTTCGTGAATGTGATGGGTGATAACGATAGGCCAAACGGAAGAACCCTGTACTGGTAAGCTTCGCCCCCGAAAGCAAACCTGAGGAACTTCCTGTGAGAAGGATGGATGGAGACATGAAAGTACGCATCTTTCAGGTCTATCGCCACAAACCAGTCCTTGGACCTGATTTGTGGGATAATCTGTTTGAGTGTAAGCATCTTGAACTTGAGCTTCTGAATTGATCGATTTAACACACGTAAATCTATGATAGGACGAAGTCCTCCATTCTTCTTCGGAACAATGAAGTAACGGCTGTAGAAGCCTGACAGCTTGCTGGGAGGAGGGACCCTTTCTATAGCTCCTTTTTGCAAGAGTGTCATAACCTCTTGTTCCATCACCAGAGACTGCTCGGGGGTCACCACTGTGGGAAGGACCCCGTTGAATATGGGCGGGCGAGACCCGAACTGTATTCTGTAACCCTTTTCTATCATGAGCAGCACCCAGTTTGATACATTTGGAAGTAGTTTCCACTCTGCCAAAAAATCTACTAAGGGAACCAGTCTCTCGAGACTGGTCTATGGTGTTTTTTGAGCACTTGGCTCGGTGGTCTGACGTGGCGCACCAGCAGACAACCGAATCAAGTGGCCAGCCCTCCTCGAAGGACCGGCGGGGACCACCGTGCCCTGACGCACACTGGGTGGCAGGGTTGACGAACTGTCCCCCTGAGGGTGCCGAAGGGGAGCGGGAATCAGATATATTTTTCCCCGACTTCCTTCGGAGGGGACCACCCTCATTGGGTCCTGACCCACAGATGTCAGGACCGCTTCGAAGCCTTCCTGGCCACAATAACGGCCCGCAGGTCCGTCTTGCCCTTGGAAGGCTTCTTGTGAGCGGACCGACCCGGTCCCCAAGCTGACTGTGGGGGAGCTCGAGCGGCCACGCTCACTTTCTGTTGCGCTCTGTGGTGCGCTGAGGAGCTCGTGGACGGCCGAGGCTGCTTCCGCTCAGCAGCCTCGGGGGGAATAGAGCGGCGGGGGATGAACCTCTGGAACGCCGCTGATTGTTTTTTCGTCTCCTGGAACCTCTCGACGACTGTATTTACGGCGTCGCCGAAGAGGCCCGCAGGAGAGAGCGGCGCGTCCATAAGGGCAGCCTTGTCTCGCTCCCTTATGTCCGAGAGGTTCAGCCACAAATGTCTCTCCGTAGCCACCAAGGCTGCCATAGACCGGCCGATTTCTTTGGCCGTCTCTTTGGTGGCACGGAGAGCGAGATCAGTTGCCATCCTGATCTCTTGAATACAATCATAAGTGGCCTCCCCGCTCTCATCAATTTCCCCCAGCAGGTCTGCCTGATATGCTTGAAGCAGCGACATAGTATGTAGACATGCCGCCGCCTGACCTGCTGCCGTATAAGCTTTGCCCACCAAGCTTGATGTTGTTCTTAGCGGCTTGGTGGGCAACGTCGGGGCTTTTAGTGACGATGCCGACTCGGGTGAGAGATAGCCCGCAAGCGTCTCTTCAACCCGGGGCATCGCCGCATAACCGTGCCGTTTCAACCCCAGTATATTACTATACAACGATGTTTGGGGGCCGAAAACACGGTGCTGCACGGGCCTTTTCCATGACCTCGAAACCTCAGTGTGGAGGTCCGTGAAAAACGGCAAACCCCGACGCTGGGGTAGTGACTGAGCGGGCAGAAAGCGCTCATCTAGCTTACTCTTTGGTTTCGGTTCTGCCCGCTCTGCTGGCCAATCAATCTTTAACTTGGCCACTGCCCTGGTCACTACCTCCAGGAGCTCCTCATATGCTGGGGACGAGGATGGCGGGTCCTCTTCCCCAGTCTCGACGCTCACCACATCAACCTCCTCGGAGGAAGAGAGGTGAAGCGCCGGTGCCTCTCTCCGGGGGGAAGAAACCGCAACGCGTGCTTCCGCCGCCTGAGAAGAGGCACTGGGGCTGGCGGGTAAAGGGCGAGATAAGGCTGGGCCCGTCTCAACCCCCTCCGCCAGCTCCATCTGCGAACCCCACGACAACAGCCGGCGCTGCGACTCAGCAGCAGCAGGACCCGACCCGCGGGGAACGCTCGCCGAGGCACCCTCCTCGAAGAGTGCTCGGCGAGATCTTAACACTCTGAGGGTTAGCCTTTCACAATGCACACAGACAGCTCCCTCGAGAGCTGCCTGGGCATGCTCAACCCCCAGACAAAAAACGCACATATCGTGTGTATCCCCGTCAGGAATATATCTGGGACAGGGATACGCACACTTCTTGAAGCGTTTTTCCTCCGCCATTATAACTGTCTTATTTTCTCAAATATATATATATATATATGTGTGTGTGTTTGTGCAACTCTTGTCCTCAGACGAAGAGATAATATTTCTGAATAAATACGGGAAAAACAACACCAAATAAGACAGACAAGATAACATAGAGAGCTTTGTTGAAGACACAGAAGCTAGCGTGCTCTGCATCCGGGTATGCTTTATAGTTTCCTGGTCCGTGACGTCACCCGTCTCTGACGTCTCGATTGGTTAGATACATGAGTGCTTCAGTGACGACATCACGCAGAAGGTTCCCAATGCGTTACCACGCAGCGTCGATAGTTCCCACGAAAGGGAACGCAAACTTCCGATCAGGTAGAGTCTCTGTGACACTGGCAGTCTCATTTTTGCCATTTAAACCCTCTATGCCATTTTGACCATCAAAAAACAAATATTTAGAACTTAGAGGTCCTACATAATTTTAGTTATTTACACTACAGTAGTGATGTGCTCATCACAAGAAAACATACTTGAGACTGTTCAAATATTTTTCCATAAATTGAAACATTCCAATCATCCCTATTTTCAGCTTCTACTTACATTTTAAATATTTTTGTAACTCACGTTTTAGATTTATTGTCTGCTATTTTACATCAACCAGTTTTTTCCATTCAATATAAAACTATACTATAGATATTTCCTTCAAAAGGAATTCCTTAAGACTACAATCTTATGAGCTTATTGTTATCTCTTGTTCTTTCTCAATTTCATAAGCTCATTCTCAGACAGAGTGGAAGACTCTTTTTTTCCCCTTTCTTTTCTTTCTTTTGTTTACAATATTTTCCAATATGGCCAAGTTTCTTACACTGTCTACACCTTTTAGGTGGGCATTTACAATTACTGGCGAGATGGCCCTGCTGACCACAATTAAAAAACTCCTTGTCATCTTTATCACATTGGGTAATCAAATTGAACCATCCCTCAGTTAATTCTGTGATTTTTCCATCAGGGTTAAAGGATTAGTTCACTTTTAAATAAACTTTTCCTGATAATTTACTCACCCCCATATCATCCAAGATGTCCATGTCTTTCTTTCTTCAGTCGAAAAGAAATTAAAGTTTTTGATGAAAACATTCCAGGATTATTCTCCTTATAGTAGACTTCAATGGGCACCAAAAGGTTGAAGGTCAAAATTAGTTTCACTGCAGCTTCAAATTGTTCAAAACGATCCCAGATGAGAAATAAGTGTCTTATCTAGTGAAACCAGTGCTCATTTTCTGAGAAAAAATGAAAATTATTTAAGTTTTAACCAGAAATGCTCATCTTGAACTAGCTCTCTTCTTCTTCTTCTCTATTTGAATTCCAGCAGTGTAGACACTGCTAAGTGTATTACTGCCCTCCACATGCCAAAGTTTGAACGCATTTTTATATGCAATATGCTAGTTCAATAGTATATAACAATTAGTTTAATTAGTTGCTCTCTTCCATCTCATCATCTGTATCAGGACTGATCAAGTAACTGATCAAGTTACTCAATTTGTCAGCCAGCCAAAGTTAATACTCACCTGAAATAGATGGAGGTGGCAATCTTTGAAAAACACAGCTTTGGCTTCTGCATGATGAAACTGCAAAGTATACTCCAGAATCACAGTTACATACTGGTCCTATCCAATTAGGGTCACAAAATGTTACTTTTCTCGGAATCGTTCTAGATGCATCCTTGACCAACCAACCCTATCCTGTTTCGTAAAATTATTAAATCTATTTACGTTGATTTAATAATTTTATATTTATAAAATAATTAAATAATTTAATATTTAGAAAGATAAATGTTAATTAATAACTTAAGATATATATTGAAGTGGCATTGGATTCCAGAATCCACCCCTTCAAAGCATACCCCAAAGAGGCTTTTTGGTTCCTATGCCGAATCTCCATCAGTTTGTACTTTACACTCTTTCTTGCATTGAGTAATATTTGCAATGTACAAAAGTCAAAAACAAACCAGTCAACTGATTTCCAAGCACACACATACAAAGGTCTCTGAACAGAGACAACCCAGCGGGCACTTCGATATCAATTTGATGTCAAATATTAGACAAGACTGGATCACTGTTGTTAGTTTCAGTGGCGTGCAGTGGTGTTCTGAAATGAGGAGGCACCATAGGCGGAGGGTGAACCAACTCTAGGGTAAGGCTAGATGCGATTCCTCCATAAAAATGAATGAAACATGAAAATCGCCTATCAGCAACCATCCCAGCATAAACTCAATAACAATACATTATCCTCAAATTCTGAATAAATTAGGCCTAGAAAGCGTGCATAAGACCGTTTCTTTTATAATCACTAAGCTGTCACTCTTAAAGGTACCCTAGATAGTTTTTTTACAAGATGTAATATAAGTCCTAGATGTCCCCTGAATGTGTCTGTGAAGTTTCAGCTCAAAATACCCCATAGATTTTTTTTAATTAATTTTTTTAACTGCCTATTTTGGGGCATCATTAACTATGCACTGTTTTTTTCAGCACGGCCCCTTTAAGAGATGCGCTTCCTCTGCCACATGAGCTCTCAACTATAAATACATCGCATAAACACAGTTCACACAGCTAATATAACCCTCGAATGGATCTTTACAAGATGTTCGTCATGCATGCTATATGCATGCTTCGAATTATGTGAGTAAAGTATTTATTTAGATGGTTACGTTTGATTCTGTGTTAGTTTGAGGCTATGCTCTGTGGCTAATGGGCTAAAGCTAACATTACACACTGTTGGAGAGATTTATAAAGAATGAAGTTGTGTTTATGAATTATACAGACTGCACATGTTTAAAAATGAAAATAGCGACGGCTCTCGTCTCCGTGAATACAGTAAGAAACGATGGTAACTTTAACCTCATTTAACAGTATATTAGCAACATGCTAACAAAACATTTAGAAAGACAATTTACAAATATAACTAAAAATATCATGATATAATGGATCATGTCAGTTATTATTGCTCCATCTGCCATTTTTCGCTGTTGTTCTTGCTTGCTTACCTTGTCTGTGCACGGATCCAGACATTAATACTGCCTTTCCTTGTCTAATGCGTTGAATGGGCTGGCATTATGCAAATATTGGGGTCATACATATTAATGATCCCGACTGTTACGTAAAAGTCGGTGTTATGTTGAGATCCGAGTGTTTTCCGGAAGTCTTTTAAACAAATGAGATTTATATAAGAAGGAGGAAACAATGGGGTTTGAAACTCAATGTATGTCTTTTCCATGTACTGAACTCTCGTTATTCAACTATGCCGAGGAAAATTCAAATTCTGATTCTAGGGCACCTTTAATTCATTGCAATCTCACAAAGTTCTGCTAATTGATTTAGCTGACTGTACAATGAATATCTTATTTGGCCTACATAATAACTATACTTTTTTGTTTAAAGTTAAATTATAACAAGAGGAATTGAGTGTGCAGATCTCAGCACTGGACAAGAAATCATCAGATATGTCTGTGATTGGCTACATTTCTCAACGCTGCAAATAGACTTTGTAAATAGAAAAACCTATGCGAGGCAGTGGGATCCGTAGTTCCCAGCATGCTTTGCAAGGGACTGCATTAAGAGAGTAAATTTAGGAATTAAAGTGTTATTTTATGTGTTTTTCAGTAAAGGGAATGATATTATTAGTTTATGTTAGTGTTTAATGTTCAGTTATGTTGGAAATTTAGAGTAGTTTCTTTAATGTTTTTGAATTTTGTGGTTACCATCAGGGCTTGACATTAACACCCGCCAACCCGCCAAATGCGGGTAGATTTCAGTTGTGTCGGGTAAGAGCCACTCCCACTAGCCACTTTGGCTGGTTGAATATAATTTCAGTTTACAGCCAAATGATCGTCGAAGATCGTCGTAGCACAAAATTACAATCCAATCACACAATTCGTTATTTACGTGCAGTTAGTGAAGAAGGGATAGGCGGAACTGCGCTGAATGACACACAACAGAAGCGCTCTCTCAAGTATAGAGTCTGGGAACGTGACGTCAGCAACGCATTGCATTCTGGGACTTTAGGTCACGGACAGTACAGTAGAGACTGGGAAATAGTGGAGGAAGATGTTAAAATTTATATTATACAGTTAAAAACATATTAGAATGGTGAACGCTGGCTGTGGTATGAACTATATGCATATACTGACCAGCGTGGAAAACGGATGTGAAATGAAGCGCCATTTTGTCCCATTTTCTGGACATTATAAAAAGCTTAACGTGGCGTAATGTAAGTAAACATCATACTAATAGCCCAGAATTTGAACGCAACGCGTTTAATTTCACGTTAAACGTTCTCCTCCCCTAGAAACTAAGCAGATGAGCCCAGAATATGAACAGAACCCGTCTTATTACACGTTAAGTCACTGTCCATTAAGTGTTTTCTTTATGAGAGGAAAATGCTTGTGTTAAATGTGCTGCGTTCATATTCTGGGCTCATCTGCTTTTCTGTAGTAAACACCAAACTAATAAAGCATACTAAGTTTTGTTTGTCTTGGTAAATTAAGCCACGTTAAGCATGCTATAATGTCCCTCATCTTCTGCCTTCCAGCTTAGAAACGACACAATGGTGAAAGTGGAACTCAATGAAAATAAACTTGACCAAAATGTGGCTGTCATTTGTATTTATTACAGATTCATAACTTCTGATCTGTTTGAATATGTACGTGCTCACGCCATTAATAATGTACGAAAACACGTTTAAGAAATGTTATTTGTGAAATAGCTCATTGCGATCACTCTCCGTGTTGAAAAAGCGGCACATCTTTGATTCATTGTTCAGCTTGTCTCGGTAAGAATCATGTATTTATTCCATTTAGGTCCAGTAAAACTTACTTGGTGTAGCGACTCCACAATATAATTCATTTCAGAGCTGCATTACAGATGGTCATGCTGTTTTGTTATCCCTTAATGCTTTAACATGAAGAAATCAGGGCGATATGATGATATGCTGGCTGAGATCAATCTATATTGTGTTTATTATTTTATCTGGCAGATATATCGGTGCCACTTAGTTATTAAAAACTGCAATAGAGAAATTACTTTGGTCCTGTGTGTGGTCCGATAGAAGGCGTCAGTATGATTTCTATGTGTGTGTGTATCGTGTCCTGGCCACACGACTGAGTGATCGAATGAACACAAGGGATTCAAATATTAGTCCTTTATTCTCAGCAAGTACAAGCAGCTCTTTAAAAAAATTAACGTAATTACAGTCGTTTTTTCATCTGGTGAGTTGTATTTATTGTCATTGTACGCTCCTGAGCGTGACCTAAAACATGGCGGCGACTACCCAGAATGCAACGCGCAGTGACGTAGTTTGCCAAGCTCTATAGGTCTCTCTGTCGCGCACGCGATCAGTTCTCCTCGCGTCTGAATAGTCAAATACTCGTGCACACAGAAGTCTAAATGTCCATCGTGTGGAGTATCTCGCGTGAATACAGTCGGTTATGGCTTAATTGGACGTAAAAAGGTGGGTAATAACTGAATATGCGTCAGTTACGTCCATGCATTCAGCAGCCCAATTAAATAGGCCTCCCTGTCTGTCATTAATGTTAATCAAACAACAAAAGATGTTAAATAAATGTAGGCTATATGTTAAATAAACCTACTGTATCTGAAAAGAATATTATTTTTAATTTACTATTGTTTTTGTAATTTGCTTCTTTGTTCTTTTATATAGCCTACAAATAACGTATAAAATTTTTCATATTAGCCCGTGCTCTTGTCCACCTCTTGCCCACCTGTAGCCTACATACCAGCTGATATACTATGTAGTCTTGATTTGGGTGGTCAATCTGCATTTAAAAGTTTGAAAGGGTTTTAAATCTTCTAAGTAAAATGACTCAAAATAAAGTAATTTAAGCATTACAAAGTCAACTTTAATCATATAAAATGTAATTTACCAACATCAAAATTGTGGCCAGTGAAAATGCTGAGTGGCTAGTAACTTTGGAAAACCACTAGCCACAGTGGCAGGTGAGCAAAAAAGTTAATGTCAAGCCCTGGTTACCATAATACAGAAGCGTGTCACCTTTTTTTAGGCTGTGAGCCTCATATAAGCATGTTTAGGATGGAATTCCTGCTCTCAGTTCAGTTGAGTTTATTCAGTAAACTATTTTTTGAATGCATTTTGTAGAGAAAATAGTTCATTTAATAAGTTAAATTAAGTCAATAAATGCGTTCACCTTAAGAAATAAACATAACATTGTTAAGTAAACTGCACGTGATTCTAATTAATTGTATTTTCTCAAAGAAATTTTGTCAGCTTAATTACTTGAATTTCTTTTGTTCATACAACTGAATTGTTATTTGTACAAATTACTCAATATAGTTGCGTGGAACCACTTCTTTTTTAAGTTAATCCAACAATTCATTTTTTTAGTGCATTTGTCATCTCTACTTTTTAACCGTGTGTAGCCGCTGGATGTGTACATGTGCTCAACTGTAACAAATTGCTTTGGGTGGACTTTAACTTCACTAGTTAAACAGAAAAACTAATATTTCACACTGGTTTCTGATTTTATTTACATTACCCATGCTGAAATGGAAGCATTGGAGTGATTATTACATTTACCAAAATACTGATTTGCTGATTTACTACACTGAACTGTAATTCATTTTTACATTTAAAAAAAAAAAAAAAAAACTCAACCTTTTGCCTCAACCAAACATAAAGCATTGTATATTATCCTTATTTTTTATAGTGATACTACAATACTGTAAAATTACAATACATTTGCTGTAATTACAATATAATTGTAATACCACATTATGGTGCCATGACATATATTTGCAGGGTTACAACTACAATTGGCAGTTAATTATTATAAAATTTACATGACATGTCAGGGTTTCATATGGCCAAAATCCAAAATAGCTCAGTTGGGAGAGACTAAAGATCTAAAGGTCCATGGTTCAATCTCAAGTTTCAGCAAAGGAAGCATGTGAGAATGTTTATGTGTGAGAGCAGTATGGGGGTAGGATTGTAGCAAAATTCCAAATAAATAGATTATGATCCACAAATAAATGTAAAGATATTCACAAAAAAATAATCATATCCACAAATGAACAGAATGAGATCCACAAATATATGTTAGGAGTTTCACAAAAAATAATTGAATAAAATGAGATTTGCTAATAAAAAAACATATTCACAAATATGTTTTTATGCCTGCACGCATTTGTGGATTCTGAAACAATTCTAGCGTCTCAACCTCAGACAAATCCACAAATAGGTCGACTCCACCCACCGACTACTCAAGCCAATCAGATAACAGCCACATGGCGCTGACCAATCACAGCACACTTTCGCTACAACCAATCACGTTTTGCTTTACAATTGGGGCATTCTCATCCTGCATTGGCTTAGAAAGGAAGTAGAAGATTCTTAAATAATGGTACAGTAAAAAGAGGTTTAAAATGTATATTTTGTTAGACCATTAGACTGTGTCAAGACAATAAAGCCAAACTATTATTTTATGCACCATTTAAAAATGCCAGAGAAACAGTGCTCTCTGTTATGAGAACAACAAAGGTATATTGGATACAGATGCGTTATGGAAGCGTCATGTTATTCAAGATTGAACAGAAAGCCTCAATAATTAAATTTTTAATAACTTAATTATAATTAAATGAATAGCTCTATTAACTTATCTAACTGCATAACCTTGTAATAAACATGCAAGTTTGCAAAGATGAAACTGTCACCACATAACAACAGCATTTTCCAGTTTCCAACGTATCCAACTATTAAACATTAACAGGCCCTTAAATAATATTTTAAACATTAATTAAACGTTTGAACGTTACCATTGTTTGTAGAGAAGATATAGACTTTTTAACTGTGACAGGTTATTGAATTACATAGCCTATAGATTATGCATTTAATTTATGAGTAAAATGTCCAGCAGTCAAACAACTGATCACGAAAATGTTTCAGATGAATCAGACTTAAAGGGTTAGTTCACCCAAAAATGAAAATTCTGTCATTTATTACTCACCCTCATGCCGTTCCACACCCGTAAGACCTTTGTTAGTTTTCGGAACACAACTTAAGATATTTTAGTTGAAATCCGATGGCTCCTTATATATATATATATATATATATGAAGAGTTTGGTTCCAAAACGCGATAAACGCCATTTTCAAAAAAATTGAGTTTCCGCCAAAATCAGTATAGTATCTGGTCTGTATTGAAAAGTCATTTATCATTTTTGCGCAAAATGTGATATCCGTCATGTTATTCTGTCATGTTTTCTCCCTTTCTTTCCAAAACGCGACAAACGCCAGTCTCCTTTTTCTGCAGAACGTGATATATCCGCTCAACCAATCACAGCGCACCATTCCACCCACTGTAAACATTGAAGGCTTTTTTAAAAAGCCGTTTTAATACCAATGTACTCTGCAAATGTGTTTATTTAACCGTGCGGTGGCGCCAGATACTCGTTAATCGGTGATGACAAATAATTTATAACATTAACAAGATGATCCGTTGAATTCATTTTGGGAGCAACGGCTGAATGTATTTTTAGTAAAATGCCTGTATATAAAATAAATATTGGCAAAGTTTAGACTCTGTCATATATGTGAATTAACTTGCTTTGTTGTGTATTTTCAATTTGAAAAATAACTTTTATATTGATGGATTAATTGCATTTTGGAAAAAAAAATGTCATGGATTTATTGCATTTTGGGAAAAAAATAATACGTTTTTATAATAAACTTTTTAAAATAAAAATGTAGATTTGAATTTTTAATGTTTTTATAACCAAAAGATGCTATGTGAAAGTTTGAAACAGAAAATAGTGGTTTTCATCTTGCCACTTTCTTGGTAAAGAAAACACCTTTTTACTCAAATTAATCAAAATGGACTTATTGCGTTTTGGAACCAAACTCTTCATATATGTATATATATATATATATATATATATATATATATATATATATATATATATATATATATATATATATATATATATATATATATATATATATATAGGCCTTCATAGGGAGCAATGACATTTCCTCTCTCAAGATCCATAAATGTACTAAAAATATATTTAAATCAGTTCATGTGAGTACAGTGGCTCAATATTAATATTATAAAGCGACAAGAATATTTTTGGTGCGCCAAAAAAAACAAAATAATGACTTATTTAGTGATGGCCGATTTCAAAACAATGCTTCAGGAAGCATCGGAGCATAAATGAATCAGCGTATGAGCGCATGGTGGAATAGCACAGAGCTCCTTTCAGAGTCTGTTCCCACCCCAATTGTAAAGCAAAACATGATTGGTTGTAGCGTGTGCTGTGATTGGTCAGCGCCACATGGCCGTTATCTGATTGGCTTGAGTTGTCGGTGGGTGGAGTCGACCTATTTGTGGATTTGTCTGAGGTCTTGACGCTAGAATTGTGTCAGAATCCACAAATGCATGCAGTGATCCACAAAAGCACAGAAAGCAATTCACAAATGTACAGGTGGTGATTCACAAATAAATGCAGGCAGAGTTGTGGTTGTGACATAAAAACATATTTGTGAATATGGTTTTTATTAGCAAATCTCATTTTATTTATTTGTGAATTTAATTATTTTTTGTGAAACTCCTAACATATATTTGTGGATCTCATTCAATTCGTTTGTGCATACGTGCATAACTTATATATAGCAAGTTTAGGGTGTTAAATCTGCCCGAGAATTAAATATTGAATTTATATTGGCATAGTTGAATAACAAGAGTTCAGTACATGGAAAAGACATACACTGAGTTTCAAATTCCATTGTTTCCTCCTTCTTATGTAAATCTCATTTGTTTAAAAGACCTTAGAAGAACAGGCGAATCTCAACATAACAACGACTGTTACCTAACAGTCGGGATCATTAATATGTATGACCCCAATATTTGCATATGCCAGCTCATGTTCAAGCCATTACACAAGGGCAGAACGTCTGGATCTGTGCACAGCTGAATCATCAGACTAGGTAAGCAAGCAAGAACAAGAGCGAAAAATGGCAGATGGAGCGATAATAACTGACATGATCCATGATAACATGATATTTTTAGTGATATTTGTGAATTGTCTTTCTAAATGTTTCGTTAGCATGTTGCTAATGTACTGTTAAATGTGGTTAAATTTACCATTTACAGTTTATTACTGTTTTCACAGAGACAAGAGCTGTCGCTATTTTCATTTTTAAACACAGTGTGCAATGTTAGCTTTAGCCATGCAGCATATCCTCAAACTCATTCAGTATGGCTCTTTATTCTTGTTGGTTATTGGCTCGAGCATGTTTATTATGATTCGTGGTCCAGGCTGCACCAGTTTGTTTTTATTGCCGTTTTCGGAGCTTGTGGCGACTAAAGAGACGGCGTTTTTTTTTTACAGTGTGTTCAGGGGACAGGCAGCGGATAGTGAGGAGATGTATGTGACAAAAAATGTGTCTTAAAGTTTCCTTTAAGCAAAGGTGCTCATGACTACTGTAACAAAGCGGGAGTCATGGTAAGATCCAAATGCAAGCTTTATTAAGAATGTCGTACAGGCAGGGTCAATCAGGAGCAGACGAGAACAGCAAGGGACAGGCAGGATCGTAATCAGGGTGCAGGCAATGGTCGAGGCAGGCGGATATCATACACAGAACAGTATAACAGGCAAGGGTCAGGACAGGCAGCAACGGGTCAATAAATGGGAACAGGCAAGATCAATCACAGGCAGACAGGATACAAGGAAACGCTCAGAATTGTCACAAGGAATCAAGACTTCGCAAACTGGTGGTGAGAGTGTGAGTCCTTTATAGTCCTGTTAATGTACTGCAGCTGGGTGTGGTGATTAGTGATAGTGATTGATGGAGTGAGTGCAGGTGATTGGCAGAGAGGATTATGGGAAATGGAGTCCGGGGTGAACAGGAACAGACTGTGATCGTGACAACTACAACATATTAAAAACAGGAAAGGTGAACTTAAAAACAGTATATCAAGGAGAAATTAAGCAAAACACATTCTTCCTTACAATGTCTTTTCAACATCAATTGCCTTAATGTTTACTCTGGGCAAATGTCTTTACAAATGAAGCCATCCACCACAAAATAGTTAATCATGTTTAAAGAATTAGTCCACTTTAGTCCACAGGGAAATGCAAATTTCCTGATAATTTACTCACCCCCATGTCATCCAAAATGTTCATGTCTTTCTTCCGTCGAAAAGAAATTAAGGTTTTTGATGAAAACATTCCAGGATTATTCTCCTTATAGTGGACTTCAATGGCCTCCAGATCGTTGAAGGTCAAAATTACAGTTTCAGTGCAGCTTAAAAGGGTTTTTAACGATACCAGACAAGGAATAAGGGTCTTAGAGCAAAACGATCTGTCATTTTTGAAAAAAAAAAAAAATACAACTGTAACGTTATATGCTTTATAAACACAAATGATCGCCGTGCACGTGCTTCCGCTTTCCATATTCTTCAAAAAGCTTATGCTGTATGTCCTATGCCTTCCCTATTTAACTTATGGGGGAAAAAAAAAAACGAAACTGGGTCCGCGTTTGTTCCGTAAGTTGAATAGAGAAGGCATAGGACATACAACGTAAGCGTTTTGAAGACTATGTGCCAGGCGATCATTTGATTATATAAAGCCGTGATTACCAAACTGAATAAAAAGCCAAATGTTGCAGTTCATTTAATTCTTCTCCACCTTAAATAACATTAAAACCGACCATATATTTTCTAACAGGGACAATGCCGTAAATACATCCAATCAAAATACCACATCTTTTGCAGTCAAATCTGACAGCGGCCATTTCCACACAAGCAGCATGCATATGGGTGCATATAAGTTGCGTGCAGTCTGCTGCCTGAGCAAATCATGCTACGTTACTGCCATTCTTGACAATGTACCTGTAGATTAGCACTTGAACAAATAGCATGGCACAAACGGTGCTTAGAGATCAATTTATTCAAACACTTGATACAAAACATACCTTTTGTGAGTTCTTTTTAATGTTGATATATGAGCAAGAATGCAAATCCAAATATCCATGTAGCGCCCCCTACCCTTAACCTTTAATAGGGCGGAGCACCAGGTTCTGACAGATGTCTCCCGACTATGAATTAATATTCCACCTATTACCCTATATGACTATTGTAACTCAAAGTATTTAGGCTTATACTCATTTAATAATATTTATATACAGCAAGAACCCTCCGACAAACAAGAATAACTTCAATCAACACAAAGGGTAAGTATGAAAATATTAACACTAAAATTTATTTATAACAATAGGGAAATATAGAAATGAGTGAACTGCCTCACCCTCAGATAGATCTCCTATTGCTTCCAGTTGATAAGGAACTCTTTCATGGCTTTTATGGATCTGTACGTTCTCAGTGTTTAAGGTGGGGGTGTGCATCTGCCTGACTAGTCTCCCTTGTGGAACTGGGAAGTACCCACTCACACTACTGTCATCACTATCAGAGTGATCTATTGAACCACAATGATCTTGTGCTGATTGCTCTCTTTGTGTTCTCTCCACAGGTCTTGCCCTGGTTACCACTGGACGCTGGACATCAATCCTCTCATCAGGTAAGTACATCCTCACTCTATCCCCAATAGGTAACAAATGGTCTCGGTGCAATGTCCTGACACTCCCTGTGCCAGCCTCTGGTTTTACCCTATACACAGGTAAGTTAGGCAGCTTCTCCATGACGAGGTAGGGTAAGGAGTTCCAGCGATCCTGTAACTTGTGCTTTCCTGTGATGGCTAGGTTCTTTATAAGCACCCGGTCTCCTTTCTCCAAAGTCTGATGTTTCACTTTACAGTCATACAGTCTCTTGTTCCTTTGCTGTGTCTTCAGGGAACTCTCAGAGGCAAACTGATATGCATGTTGCAGTTCTTTTTTCATTCTTTCGACGTACTGCTGGTGTTTCATCCCACTCTCCCCAGCCACTGAAGTCCCGAAGCATACGTCTACTGGAAGACGCGCCTCTCTCCCAAACAACAGATAATAAGGTGAGTAACCAGTTGCTTCGTTTTTGGTACAGTTGTACGCATGCACCAACTGACTGATGCTTTGGCTCCACCTGTTCTTCCTGGCAGGATCCAGGGTTCCCAGCATGGAAAGAAGAGTCCGATTAAAACGCTCTGGCTGCGGGTCTCCTTGAGGGTGGTAAGGAGAAGTCCGTGATTTGCGAATTCCCAGGATTCCAAGGAGTTCTTTGATGAGCCTACTTTCAAAGTCACGCCCCTGGTCAGAGTGAATGCGCGCTGGCAAACCATAGTGTATGAAGAACTTCTCAACAAGGATCCTGGCCACAGTTAACGCTTTCTGGTCTTTGGCGGGATATGCCTGCGCATAGCGGGTGAAATGATCTGTGACAACCAGAACGTTGGAAATTCCCTTTGAGTCAGGTTCGATGGACAGAAAATCGATGCAGACCAGATCGAGTGGGCCACTGCTCGTGATGTGATTCAAGTAAGCAGATCTTTGAGGTAGAGTCTTCCTAGCGATACATCGACCACATTCCTTCACATACTGCTCCACGTCTTTGTTCATGCGTGGCCAGTAGAAACGATCCTTGCAAAGTTCTGTGGTTCTCTCGATTCCCAGGTGACCAGATTCATCATGTAGTGAATGTAGCACCTGGGTTCGGTACTTTTCTGGTAAAACTAGTTGTTGTCTCTCTCTCCCGCAGGTGCTTTTTGTAATTCGGTACAAGAGGTGTTGGCGACTGCTTAACTTTGCACCCTGTTGCCGTAAGAGAGTCTCAATGGGGTTAGAACTCTTCGTAGTGGTAAGTATATGCCCTTTCTCCACTTCCTGCTTCACCTGTCCAATGATGGGGTCTTGCTCTTGTGCTAGTCTCAAGTCAGAGTTTGACAACTGCTCCTTGTGTCCCATTTCCAGCTGTACTGGACAAACATATGCAGAAGGAATGACTTCTGAAGTAGCACCCAACTGATCCACCAGTCTACTGCAGGATTCATCGGAGTGGTGAGTATCGGCAAGCTGACAGATGGCCCTTACTCCAGAGCTTGGTAGGTCCACCCATTCTTGCGGCAGGTCAGTGGGAGGGGGATAGCGCGACAATACATCCGCATCAATGTTATGACGACCTGGTTTGTACTGAAGGCTAAAGTCATAAGTGGCTAAGGCAGCCAGCCATCGATGCCCAGTAGCACTAAGCTTTGCACTTGTCAGAACGTAGGTGAGGGGATTGTTATCCGTTCTAACTGTGAACTTTGCTCCGTACAGGTAATCGTGGAATTTATCCACAACAGCCCACTTGAGTGCCAGGAATTCCAACTGATGAATGGGATAGTGGCGCTCAGCAGCACTCAGTTTACGGCTTGCATAGGCGACAGGTCTCAGTCCGTCTAGATGTTCCTGATTCAACACGGCACCTAAACCACTCAGGCTTGCATCAACATGTAGAACATAGGGCTTAGCTGGATCTGCATAGGCCAGTACTGGAGCATGCGTAAGGCAATGAATGATGTTATGAAAGGCCTCTGTGCACTTTTGGTCCCAACGCTCACCAAACGGCTCTGACTCACTATAATACTTCCCTTTCTGGACAACTTTATTGTGATTTTTGACAGGAGGATAACCTTTGGTCAAGTCAGTCAGGGGTCTCACGATGGCAGAGTAGTTTTTGATAAAGCGACGGTAGAACCCACAAAAGCCAAGAAAGGACCTCAGTGATTTCAGATCATGTGGCATCTTCCAGTGAGACACAACTTTCACCTTCTCAGGATCAGGAGCTATGCCGGCAGCCGATACAATATGTCCGACATATTTGACTTGTGGCTGACAAAACTGGCACTTATCTATAGACACTTTGAGCCCATATTCTTCCAGGCGACCCAACACTTTCAACAGCCGTTCCTCATGCTCTTCCAGGGTACGCCCAAAGACAATGAGGTCATCCAGATATACGATGACCTGGAGAAGATGCATATCGCCAACAGCTCTCTCCATCAGCCGCTGAAATGTGGCTGGAGCCCCCGTAATCCCCTGTGGCATGCGTTCAAACTGGTAGAAACCCAGAGGACAGATGAACGCCGTTTTCTCTTTGTCCTCGTCAGCCATCTCAATCTGGTAATAGCCACTACGCAAGTCTAAAACAGAGAACCATTTACTTCCGGACAGACAGTCCAAAGCATCATCTATCCTGGGAGTGGTGTATTGGTCAGGAATTATTCTGGAATTCAAAGTCCGGTAGTCTATGCACATGCGGATTGTTCCATTTTTCTTTCGAGCAATAACTATTGGCGAGGCATAAGGGCTCCTGGATTCTGTTATGATACCTGCAGCCAACAGATCTTTTATGTGTCGCCTCACGTCATCAATGTCTGCAGGTGCAACACGTCTGGATCGTTCCCTAAATGGTCTGCTGTCACTCAGTCTGATGTTATGTTTCACACCTTTGGCTCGTCCCACATCCCACTCCTCAAGGGAAAACACATTTCTGTGCTCAGCTAACTTCTCTCTAAGCCTTTTCTCCCAATCAGCAGGAATAGGAGAGTCACCAAACTTGAACACTTTGGGATCTATCCTCTTCAGATCAGTTGGAACATTTGAGGTAACTGTGACTCTGTCCGTGGGAAAAACTTTAGCAATGACTGTGTCAGTGGGGATGCTGATGTCTTTGAAGGTCTCATTGCAAACCAGCACTCTGAATTTGTTCTCATCAATGGCGGAATAAGGCAGAACAGTTGGAGGGATAAACAGTCCAGCTGGAAGCTGACTATCCATTGGCGTTTCCACGAGAAATATGTCTTTTCTCAATGGCTTCTCACACTCCACTTTACACATAGCATACACTTCACTCCTTGAAGGGATAGTTAGGGCCCCTGGTCCTTTCCACTTGACCTGTCCCTCCACTGGCTCGGTGACTTCCACTTTTCCCTGAACCTGGTGTAAACAGGGTTTGAGGAGTGACGACTGAATCCTCAGTGAGTGTGCTTGGTTTGATACACCAGAGTCCTGACTGAGCATGGTCAGACGTTGAAAGAAGCTTGCGTTGGTGCCAATTATTACGGGAACTTGCTGGGGACCTTGAGGTTCTGGGCAGACCAAAGCAAGAATGGAGACTGACTCTTTCACCCCTGTGAGGGAAACAGGAAGCAAAACATCCACTATGATATATCCCTTGTATGGATAACTAGAAGAGCTCAGTCCCCAAATGGACAATCCAGTGAGTGGATGGATGGGTATCTGCGATAAGTATTTGGAATACCACTGGTCGAATACAATGGTGACCTGGGACCCACTGTCCAGTAAAGCTTGACAGGGACATCCATTCAGCTCCACGGAAATGGTTGAGGCAGGGCCCACTAATCCTCTGGGAAGTTGACTCACCCCACAGACCTCAGTTTGACTCTTTTTAGAAAAGCAGTCTAGACTGCTAGAAGTGGCACTGTTTCCAGTCATTTGTTTCCTTTCAGTCTTAGCTTTTCGGAGAGCATGTAACAACTTCTGTATTACTTGTGAGTTATTTTCAGGCGACTGACACTTGGTAGCGATGTGTCCATCCTCTCCACACCGATAACAGAAGAAATCATTGTTGTGCTTTACTTGCCTTTCTCTACTTGAAACTGGAACAGGCCTGGGATGTGACTGAGCAGTGGAACTAATACTCATGACTGCTAGCTGTTGTTGCAGTTGTTGAACTTGCCTCTTTAATACTTGTACTTCAGACTCTCCATGTGTGTCGACTCTTTTCTTCTCCGGCTTGTCTTTCTGATCAACCCTCATGGAGGAAACAGAAACGGGGTTTGGATCTTCCCCAAATCTGGATTTTAGCTCCTGAATTTCTGCTTGGAGTTGTCGGATTACATCATCATCCTGCTTCAGCTGTATGGGCTTCACAGATGTATTGATTTTATGGCGAGCAGCTTCGTTCTCTTCCGCTTCTTTGATTTCATTTAGCAGTTCTAAGAAAGTGGGTGGCTGTTCTCTTCTCTCCCTCCGTCTTAACTGCAGAAGCATCAGATCTGACTCAACTGCACCTCTAATCAGCTGTTCAACCCTTGTTCTGTCCATCATCTGGAGACTTAATCCTCCTCTTTGTACCACTTTAGTCAAGGATTTCTCCATCCTACGCAGAAAGTCTGACAAAGCTTCCCCAGGGAATTGACGTAAAAGACGAAAGGCAAAGTATAGATCCTCCCCTGACTCAGAGGTTCCGAATGTGTTTTCTAAAGCTTCAAGGTATTGAGAAGCACTTGCCTCTGGACTTGAAAGTCGAACAGCTTTGATAATGTCAAGAGCAGGCGCTTTCACACTCTCCATTATTCTTCGTCGTTTTTCCTTTTCAGAGCACTCACATTCCTCAGTCATTAATCGGGCTTGTTCTATCCAGTTTTCTAGACTTTCCTCTCCAGATGGCATTGGAATGGTGCCAGAAAAGATACGTAGTCGTCGATAAGCATTAGTTTCACCTGATGATTTTGTTGTCTTCTCCAGAAGTTCGCCCACCGCACGTATAATGGACTCAGGGGAACTGGAACTGTGTGGAGAAAATAAGGCCTGTACGTCAGTCATAGACTTTCCTTCATCCGTTAAGAACTTTGACAATTTCTTGGAAAACTCAGAGGCTGAAACATCAACAGGTACCACGACAACTTTCCATGACTCTTCTCCATCTGGCCGCTGCAGTTCAGCTGGGATACGGGCAGGGTCGATGACCTCACGACACTCACATAGCACCAAGAGGGTACCAGGACTTGGCCCCAATTTCGAATCTCTTCCCAAGACTTTTACAGTCTGAACAGTATCTTCAATAATTGCCACTTCAGTAGTTGCAGGTACGCCAATCAACAGTATGGCATGAATCTCCTCAATCTCTGCCTCCTTACACCACTTGGAGAGTTCAGCGTGCAGAAGAGGGCTACTTCCAACGGCCATGCTGAAACTTCAGGCAGATAATAATTAATTGACCTATTGAAGATTAATATATAACATAGCTCTGGTTTTCACTGTATATTGTGTCTTCATCAGGGTAACAGGAAGTAGTATCCCGGACGAGCCCCCAAATTGTGTAGCGCCCCCTACCCTTAACCTTTAATAGGGCGGAGCACCGGGTTCTGACAGATGTCTCCCGACTATGAATTAATATTCCCCCTATTACCCTATATGACTATTGTAACTCAAAGTATTTAGGCTTATACTCATTTAATAATATTTATATACAGCAAGAACCCTCCGACAAACAAGAATAACTTCAATCAACACAAAGGGTAATTATGAAAATATTAACACTAAAATTTATTTATAACAATAGGGAAATATAGAAATGAGTGGATATTATGTGTCAATAAAGATTCAAAAAAAATTAATAAAGGACTGTTGTGTATAGTACTTTTGCTACATACCTTTTAAAATACCGGTACAGCAATTCTCAACATAAGAAAATCTTATATAATCCAAATTAATGAATTTCATAAAGATGGTACTCAATTACAAATATTAACAACACAGGACACTGTAAGAATTAGATGAGGGAAAATCAAAACCTCATAATACACTTAGTTAGTAACAATAACCCCAACCAACAGTGTGAAATACCAAAGTAGAACGTAAAAGATTAGTTTAACAGTTATGTGGGCCCACACACACACACACACACACAACCCACCCGTTGCAGGCCTGTAACGTTGCTGGGGAGCGTCAGGGCCTAGAAAACAACAA
The DNA here is from genome assembly GCF_024489055.1 of Chanodichthys erythropterus. Lineage (NCBI taxonomy): Eukaryota > Metazoa > Chordata > Actinopteri > Cypriniformes > Xenocyprididae > Chanodichthys > Chanodichthys erythropterus. The sequence continues at coordinate 23,982,000 of NC_090236.1, read as the reverse complement.
ATGGCCTCTTCACTCAATGAGCCAAACAAACAACAGATCACCTGAACGCCTTTTTTTTAGGCAGCTGAACTCCGCAATTTCCTCCTTGGAAGCGGCCAATCATCCAGTCGTGTCCCCGGCAGTCGTCAGAAGGGCGGCGTGAATCTCTCCCGGATGAACAACGAGGAAGGGATATCGCGTGCGGCCTCGCCCAGAGATACAACTCCCCCCGGCAGTCGGCAGAAGGGCGCCGCAAGTCTCTCACGTAAACAGCGAGGATATAGTGTGCGGCCTCGCTCAGAAGTTTCTGTTCTCCGAAATCAGTCTCCTCCACAAATAAACTAGACTTTAATGTCTCTTGCAGTCAATAACCAGTCAGCTGTCTGATTTCTCGCTCGCCTTCACACACAGTGAGGAATGAAATGTTATGGTGCTCTTAGAAAAAAATCCGAAAAAATAGATTCACGATTAACTCTTCTACTGAGTGTAAAAGCACAATAAAAATAAAGACAGGTTTCCCCAAAACTTACTTAATCTAAAATATGTCGTTAACACACTTATTCAGCAGTTAATTCTCTATATTTAGGCTTAATAACTCACAAGACCCATCAAACACTCTTACTCTCATCTGCCATTTTCGCTCTGCACCCCCCCCGTCCAATCAGACTTTTCTATCAGGGCGGGAATAAGTCAAAAATTAACAAATCACCAAAGGAGGAACAAACATGCTGGGCAAAAACACGTTTTCAGCAAGTGCATCACAAACAAACTTTATAGTTCACCGTAACATTTAAAGGGGCAGTTCATAAATGTATCAACTGAGCACACAGAAACTGTTATGATACTATCTGGATCATAAAACCTTATAAATACCACATTACATAAGAAAAAGAGTTAATGTGCTTAATAACCTGAACTGGGTTACACTCACATGATTGCAAATGTGACGTTTGATTTTATATTATTCTAAAATTCTGTGTTTGGCTTGCAGTAAATTAACACACACTTATGCTGATGCATACAGCAGTAGGGGAGACCGGGGCTAGTTGTCACTGGGACTTTTCCTTAACTATAAGATTTTTAGTTAAAAGTCAAGTTTCATAAATGTTGTTTTGCACTCAAAACTACAAATGGCCACTTTCCAAACGTGAAATGCCTGCACAAACAGATATTGAGAAATCATGAGCAATCGATAATGATGATGTCTTGTGTTTGCCTGACCCATCCCACTAGTGCTTCTGGACCTCCTATAAAAAGCATCATCTCTCCTGTCTCGTCCTGCCAGAAATCCCTGGTGAAAGCCTGATATGAACGTCCTGCTCCTCTCATTGCTGGGCTGCCTTGGTAATTCTCATCTTTGATATTTTTGAAATTTACTTTTTCTGTTCCTATTTAATCATTGTGTTTAACACTGATTGTTTTCTTTGCAGTTGTGGCACCCTCAGCCAGTGCTCAAAAAGTCAAATGGTGTGTGAAAACACAGAATGAGCTGAAAAAATGTGAACACCTTGCCAGCATATCACCAGATCTATACTGTCATCTCCGGTCTTCTCTAACTGATTGCATTAGGAGCATCAAGGTAATAAAACATGCATATTATTTTACCTCACTCACCCTTGGGTTTTTTTGTGCAGTAGAAACTATAGTATTTTCATCAAATTGTCTTTAATTCACAGGATGGTGAGGCAGATGCTGTAACTGCAGATGGAAAAGATGTTTACATAGGTGGACTCCTTCCTTACGAATTCCATCCTATCATTTCAGAGAAATATAAAAAAGGTAAATATTTTATTGTGGTGTTGAAGAGAATATATATATTTTATCAGAAGCCCCCAGTAGCATATTGTTGCTGATGTTTTTATTCTTTAATGAAATGATTATTAGAATAAATAGAGTTATTTACAATAATAGTTCAATGAATAAGATGCACATTTCAAACATTTTAATTATTCATCATAATCTATAGACCAATGAATCATTCAATCTAAATAGTTTATTGCTATAATGACAATTAAATTAGAAATATATGTCTGTATTTAATTCATAGAATTATAGTGCAATTCAGATGATCTCTTTACCTGCGATTTGTTTTGTCATTCATTCAGTTATTCAAATAAATTGTCAAAATACACTCATTTAAATGAAATACTTGATTATATTTCAGATCAATTACCCTTTTTTTCAAATATAAAAATAAATAAATAATGATGTCACATGTATTTGACATTCCCAGTACTGATGGCCCCTTTTTATGATTTTCAATTCAATTAGCAAATGTTTCCTTTTAATTTCTCTTAATAATATATTGGAAGATGCATCATCAGCTGCACATGGTAAAATCATCTCAATTTAGCAGTCATTTGTTCTGACAGACGTGTTTTTGATTCTGTTCACTTCCTCTCTGCTCCACTTGTCAAGAATGCTGTCATGCTGTGGCTGTGGTAAAGAGTGACACTAGCTTCAACATCAATGAACTCCATGGAAAGACTTCCTGCCACAGTTGTTATCAAAGTTCAGGAGGCTGGAATATACCCATTGGAACACTGGTTGCAGACAATAAGATTTCCTGGATTCCTAGTGATAAAACTCTTGAGAAGGGTTAGTGTGGCTAGATTATTATTCTGTAAATTATTATTAAACGGCTCTCTGGAATATTTGTATTCAGTGGTTTGATATTTCCCAATATTGACCGTTGTCAATTGAAACTTTGCATCCACTTCATTTTTAAGATAAGAACGGACCATTTTTAACCTGAATGTGCAAGGCTTCCAGTGTCAGCCGCATCCAGTTATTTTAGCTGTACAAAAACAGTTGGTTATAAACTGGTATTTGTCATAATATTTTAATTTATTATAGTAATCATGAGGACATCAGTAGTACAAATATTTTTACCTTTTAATGAACATTGTCATCCTTCTAGATATTTATTCATAGGAAAATACCTTACTTCCCCATTGAAAAATAAGGAAGATATCAGTCCGCTCATTCGTGTAACTGAAAGCACTAATTCATGTCTCACATCACACTGTCTTTTCATAATAATGTTACAGGGTTTGTTTTGTTGCAACCTGCTAGGCCGATTGTTTTGTACATAGACTATTTCTTAGCTACACTATAAAAAAATAAATCGTAAAAAAACACTCATTGACTCTCAGCTACGGCTGCCAAACAAAAACCAAAAACCTTTTACAGAAAAAAAAAACAAAATTTTTTTTACAGGTATATGAATTGTTACTAACAAAACACATTCACTGTAAAATGTGAATCTCTTGCATTTAACCAAAAAGAGCACATATGAATGAATTAATGTAACTATATGTTACTGCCTCTGAAATAAAGCAACGTGCAGCATAACACCAAAGTTTTCTGGCTCATCCTGGACTGAAGCACAGGCTCTACTCTCCAGCACAATGGTGACCCACAAAACAGACCATACAGAAACCCTTTAAATCCCAAAAGAACATGAAACACTATAATAGATCTCTCAAGATCTCAACATATTCACTTATTACAATCCAGACTTTATTTCATACTAAAGTTCTTATTGAGAATTAACAGAGGTTTAGATGTTGATGTTTTTTTGAATAAAATAATAAAGTCTGGTGGTCAATGCTTGCTTTAGTTGGGCTCTTGACCCCCGACTCTTTAACATTAGTATTTCTCTGGCTGCTTTAACTGTGTTTCTGATACATGTTTATAGCAAAAAAAGCAAGAAAATCTCAGATCAGATTATGTTGGTCAGTTTTTAAGTGATGGTATAGTCATCATGGTCTCTGACTAAATTGTTTGGTCCCACTTTATATTAAGTGGCCTTAACTATGTACTTACAACAAAAAAATAAGTACAATGTACTTGGGTTCATATTGAATTGCAAAACACTTTTGCTGCTATTGAGGTGGGATACGGATAAGGTTAGGGAAAGCTTTGGTGGTATGGGCAGGTTTAAGGGGTAGAGGTAAGGTGTAAGGGATGGGTCAACAGTGTAATTATAAATGTAATTACAGTAAAAACAGATGTAATTACATGCAGGTGTTTTTAAAATGTAAGTACAATGTAAAAACATGTATGTACACAATAAGTGCATTGTATCAAATGATTAATTTAAATATAATTTAAATAATTAATATCCCAACACTACTGCAGTGCTGTAATACTATAAACTATTGTATATTGTATTAAATGTTTTGTCAAGGTCATGCAGACTCACACAGACATCAAGAATCAGTGTATGAATCTCAACAATGGTGACATAATTTTTTTTTAAAAATCAGATCAACTCTGAACATCACAAAACAAGCTACTAAAGTCACAAAAAAGCTTTGTTGATTGTCAGCATTGTTGAGATTCATGTTGATTATTGACGTCTCTGTTAATCCGGGCCCTATAATACACCCGGCGCAATGCGACGCAAGGTGCAGCGCAAGTGTGTTTGCTAGTTTGCGTCCGGCGCCGTTCGCGTTTTCCTGTTCAGTGCCACGTCCTTAAAGGGTCATTAAACCCCCCTCTTTCAGCTCAAGTTTAGCTCACAATCTTTTTGAAAAATGCAACTTAAATGGGCGTGGTGGCTGTGAGAAGAGGGGAGGGGAGAGGAGAGGAGAGGGGGGAAACTCTCATCGCCAGTAGCCCATGCATATCGACTGTCACTAAAAATCAGTGGTAAAACATGAGGAAATACTACATAAAAAAAAGAAAAGTTAAAATCTAATGAAATACACTGACACTTTATTTTTGTCTTTTCAAGAGTTACTGAATGCCCTGCTACATATATCCTACAGTAATCGTAATTCTATTTAAAACATATTAATGTACATGTGTAATTACAGTCATTATAAAATATATAGTTGTTTATATACACACTATACATGCATATATTTGAAAAAAAAAATAACGCTTAAAAAAAAACCTTGCGTACATAGCATAGATCTACGTGCCGAACCTGCAACACGCTCAGTCAGTCAGGCTGCGTGTCGACTGGAGCAGAGCAAGCGACCAGTCACATTTAACTTACGCGCGGCTCAACTTCCATAGGAATGAACCGAAAACACTCGCGATTACCCGCTCGCTCCGCGCCAACGGACACGCACCGTCAGTCAGTCAGTCTCTCTCACTGTTTAGTGCCGTTAACCGTCCTCGTCATTGGAAAGATCCACGTGGTGTCATGAATAATTAAGAGAGTGTCTTCTCATTGGATAAAAAACTCAGTCTCGTTAATAATTATGAAACACCGATGAGTCATCAAAGCACTATCGTGCTCTGCCACGTCACAGCCTGTGACGTGGACAGGATGAAGATTTTAAACCCGGAAGACGAAAATAGCGTATAAAAACTAAAATTTAACCATTTCCCCCCCACTATTAAATCTAACAGATGCTAACATTGTCTTCAATGGTGTTCAACACACATACCTCTGTTAAAATCTCAGAAATTTTGGTTTAGGGTTTCATGACCCTTTAAATTAGTAAATGCATTTGCGCCAGTTAGTGCGCCCATGGGCGTGCTGGTCTAAAAAAGAGGTGTGTTCAGCCGCATTGCTATTTTAAGGAGCTGAAAATAGACTGCGCCATAGACCAACTCAAACCTGGTCTAAAGTCTAAAGTCAGTGGCGCGATATTTTTTTGTTAGAGCGCGTTGGTAGAAACTGCGCCTCTGGGCGCGTCCACAGTGCGCGTTGACTTTGCTTATTACACACAGGGATGCGCATCACACAAACATGCCAAATGTTAAAAACAAAATAATTACAGTGTAAAAGAATATTATTGTGTAGGCTACATAAATATAAAAATGTAATGATGAATAGTCATTGTGTGTATTAGAATTAGGCCAGAAGACGAGGACACAATCACTGCTAATTCATCCCACGCCTTCTTCACCTCGGGAAGCTTTGGTGGATTCCTGCTTGTCCCGTAGATGGCGGAATTTGTTGGTGGAAAAGCTGAACGCTTTTCAAGCGAAGAAACCAATCTGCTCGTGCGCGAAGTTAAAGCGCGCGAGCAGATTGGTTTCTTCGCTTGAAAAGTGTTTGCTAGTTTGCGTCCGGCGCCGTTCGCGTTTTCCCGTTCAGCGCCACGTCCTTAAATTAGTAAATGCATTTGCACCAGTTAGTGCGCCCATGGGCGTGCTGGTCTAAAAAAGAGGTGTGTTCAGGCGCATTGCTATTTTAAGGAGCTGAAAATAGACTGCGCCATAGACCAACTCAAACCTGGTCTAAAGTCTAAAGTCAATGGCGCAATATTTTTTGTTAGAGCGCGTTGGTAGAAACTGCGCCTCTGGGCGCGTCCACAGTGCGCGTTGACTTTGCTTATTACACACAGGGATACGCATCACACAAATATGCCAAATATTAAAAACAAAAGGATTACAGTGTAAAAGAATATTATTGTGTAGGCTACATAAATATAAAAATGTAATGATAAATAGTCATTGTGTGTATTAGAATTAGGATACCTATTTTCAATTCAGCCTATTACTACTTATAATGATGAATGAAACTGGCTAATTAATTGAACAATCTTGCCAATACACACAACTGACTCATCGCGCGGAGCTATTTGAAAGCCTGCATCCAACGCAGACGACTGAAAGATTGACTGGCCACTTAACAGGTAATTTCAGCAAAACATCACTCGTTGAACTCCTCAGTTGAATCGGTGTGTTTAATAAGTCAGTGTATTTTATAATGTTATATGTTATATAATATATAATTATATAATATATATAATGTTATATCCTGCTTGTCCCGTAGATGATCTGCTCGCACGCTTTAACTTCGCGCACGAGCAGATCAGTTTCTTCGCTTGAAAAGCGTTCAGCTTTTCCGCCAACAATTCCGGCATGTAAATAGCAATCCGCCATGGCGCGACTGAAGGGGAAGGGGAGATGAAGGGGAGATGACACTCTGATTGGTTTATTGAACATTACGCCCATTACTCATTAAGAGAATAGGGACAACCCATTTCAAAAATGCGCCCCGGCGCACGGACCGTTTTTCCGTCGTTAAAATAGCAAAAGTGGATTTGGACACGCCCTGAGTGCACCTGAGCCGTGCGCTTTACACTTTGCATTTAGATCGTTAAAATAGGGCCCTTAAAGAATTTTTTTGTCAAATATTTTGCACTTTATTTAAAATAGAATATTTTACTTTAATTTTATGTTTTTTGTTTGGCAGCCGCTGCTGCCAGTTATTGACTGTTTTTTTAAGGATTTTTTTAAAGTGAAGGTATTTGATTGTAATAATTTAGAAAATACCTGTAAAATAAAAAATAACAATGTTTTTTGGTTTATTTAAATTAGGATATTTTACTTTAATTTTACAGTTTTTGTTTGTTGACCATTTCTTTTTTAGGATTTTTTTTTTTACAGTGAAGGTATTTGATTGTAATTATTCAGGAAATACATGTAAAATAGTGTGTGTGTGGGGGGGGGGGGGGGGTATTTAAATTAGAATATTTTACTTTAATTCTACAGGGTTTTTTGGCTGCCATTAATTTGACCGTTTTATCATTTAACTGTGTAGTTACTGTTTAATTACTGATTATTATTGTAATTTTACATACATTTGTATGTAATTTAAGAAACCAGAAAAAAATACTGTATAAAAATACAGTAAATTTTCTGTAAAAAAAAATATGTGAATCACTGTAATTTTTCATTAATGTCATAATAATGCCGAGTTGTTAATTTACATACATTGTTTGTAATTTTACAGAGTTCTGAGTATAATTTAAAATAAAAGAAAAACTTTAAGATTATATATTAGGTGAAATTTAAAATAATTTCATTAAACTCAAATCAATATTTTTTTTTTTATCCACAATTATTTTTTGATGAATAGCCGTGTGATACAATATCCGGTTTTATTTGTTTTTGTTTTGTTTTTGTGTTCTCCAGCTGTGTCAGAGTTCTTCTCAGGCAGTTGCATTCCTGGAATATCAAAAGCCCAATACCCAAACCTGTGCCAGTCTTGCCAGGGTGACTGCAGCTGCTCACAGAGTGAAATGTACTCCGGTGATAAAGGAGCCTTCCAGTACGATCCACACTAATACACTCTTATATTTCCAATGTCTTCTCTACATACGAACAACAATATAACTCATGCATCCTCTCCAGGTGCTTGAAAAATGGTAAAGGACCAGTTGCCTTTGTTTGCCACGATGCAATCCCAGGTGAATGATATCTAAATAATAAAATATTATTGACTGTCACAAAACTGTTGTTTAGTGATTAGAGTTGTGGCAGGAGGTTATGATTTCAAGGTTGCTGATGTTCTTGTCTAATCTGAATTCTTAAGTGAGTGAGAGACAGAACTACCAGCTGTTGTGCAGGGATGGCACTAGGAAAAGTGTTGAGGAGTACAAGGATTGCCACCTCGGCAAAGAGCCGGCCCGTGCTGTCATCGGCCGAATGGATGCTGATTCACAGAAGATTTATAATGTCCTTAAACAGATTCTGGTATGTCATTGCAATAGATGCTGCATCAGTAACTTAATTTCACCATTCTACATTATTACTGGAGAAAGACCCTGTTATTGTTTTAAGATAGGGAGTAATGTTGCTCTAAAGCTTGATATTTCACCCCGCAATACAAAAAATTCAGGGAAAATGAAAGTCTCTTGTTGAATATTCAACTGTTGTGCTCAACAGGATTCAGATCTTTTCTCTTCTGCTGCTTTTGGGGGAAAAGACCTGATATTCTCAGACTCTGCATTTGACCTGATTAAGCTCCCAAAGATCACAGACTCCTTCTTCTACCTGAAAGAAGATTATTATATGGCCATGCAAGCCCTTAAAGGTGACACACAATTATACAATTATTATTCAATATGTGTTATACAACTATTATTAAACAACATTTATTTGAATTATTTAGCAGTCATTAAAGGGTTAGTTCACCCAAAAATAAAAAAAAAGTGGTCATCAGTTACTCACCCTCATGGTGTTCCAAACCCGTAAGAATTTCATTCATCTTTGAAACACAAATGAAGATATTTTAATGAAATGTTCCTCTATTCACAGTCTATGCAACTACCATTTTGACCCTCCGTATTTTTTTGAAGAGACTCAATTGCTTTATATGATGAACAGATTTAATTCAGTCTTTTATTCACATATAAACATTGATCAGTGAACATAAACAAGCTCAACCATACCTGCTTGACATGCGAGAACAAACCTCATTGGTTCTTGCTGAAGCTCCAATGTGCTCAAACGAGAATGAACCTCATTGGTTTAGTTATGGCAAATGGTTTGTTTGTGTGAATTTATGTAACTGCATACATCCACAAAAATGTGAGTTCTGAGAAATGCTCTAGCATCATGTGTTTGCAGATGCCCCATTTTCAGTCTGACTTAGGTGTCCGGACATGTTTGGGGCCTCAAGTATAGTTCTTGACATTTACTTGAAAAACATGATTGTATTTTGTATGTATAATCTCTCATCAGATGGAACCCCTCCACCACTGGCTAAGGACTATAGCATTCAATGGTGTACTGTTGGCCATGCAGAGCAACAGAAGTGTGACGGTTTACAGATTCCTCGTATTGAGTGCAGAAGGGCATCATCTGTGGATGAGTGCATCAAGAAAGTCATGGTATTGTTGGGTCACATGGATGAGCGGTGAGGTTGATGTCAATCATCTTTATGTGTTGTCCACCTGTATGTTAATATTCTGTTTGATTTGCACTAAAGCGCAGAGAAGCAGATGCCTTTACAGCTGATAGTGGCCTCATATATATTGCTGGAAAATGCGGTCTAGTTCCAGCCATGGTTGAGCAGTATGATCAACGTAAGAATGAATACTATCTCGTATTTCATGAATGAGTTCATAAGCCCTATTAGTCAGAATTTACGTGTTTCATAAAAACATAAAATGTTATTCTCTCCATCCTTGCAGAAGGCTGTGATGCTGGTGGAGGCAAGTATTACGTACTTCCACTTTTGTGAAACACTAGACTGCATTTTTTTTTTATGAGTTTTCTGACAACAGTTTTCTATGCAAATTGATCTGCTGTCTTAAACTTAATGTCTATCATGTGCACAGAGGACTCCAGTTTCTATGTAGTGGCGGTTGTGCGTAAGGGCTCGGGTATTACCTGGAATAAACTGCGAGGGAAAAAGTCCTGCCACACTGGCCTGGACCGCAGCGCTGGTTGGATAGTCCCAGATGCAGTCATATGTGGCAAAACACCTGGCTGTACCCTATGTGAGCATCACTGAGTGTGTTCTCATATGTTTTCTATTGATTCTATCCGATTTTTTTTCTGTAATTGCCTAAAATAACACATTTTGTCTTCATTTCTCAGACAATTTCTTCAGTAAAGGCTGTGCTCCTGGTGCTGATCCTGCATCAAACATGTGTGAACTGTGTAAAGGAAGTGGGAAAGCAGTGGGAGATTAGAGCAAGTGCAAAGCCTCTTCTGGCGAGATGTACTATGGCTATGATGGGGCTTTCAGGTACTCGACCATATCCCAGACTGGAATGGAAAGGGAAATGTGTTTTTTAGATTTGTACGCTGACTCCAATCCATAATCTAAATACACCATAATCTCACTCCTCTTGTAGGTGTCTTGCAGAAAAAGCTGGTGATGTTGCTTTTATCAAGCACAGTATTGTTGGGGCTTACACAGATGGTTAGTGTGGTTTACATCGATTATTAAAGCTTCACACTTTTCATAGTGTCACATTTTTAAATATGATTTTTTTTCTGGTCTGGTTCCTTCTCTATATCTACTTACGTTACGGACCAGACTGGGCTAAGGATCTAAAGTCAGAAGACTTTGAGCTGATCTGTCCAGAATCACCAGACAGAACATTCAAATACTCTGATTTTAAAGAGTGTAATCTTGCCAAAGTGCCGGCTCATGCTGTGGTCACTCGGGAAGATGTACGCAGTGATGTGGTGTCCATTCTGAAGCAGGCTCAAGTGAGTTCATTGCAGTTCTGTGTAGATTTTCCTGTGACTTTCATTTTTCTTCTGTCAAATTCTTTTGTGACGTTGATACTAGCACAGGTGGGAGATTTCAGTAACTCTCAGGTCCTGTTTGTGTTTTATTTACTATTTACAGCATCTTTTGTGTTACTAGACCTCAATCTGTTTCTAAATTTTGTCTTCAAAGTAATTTGTCTAATCGTTGAATTCTCTCCCGCATGTTTCAGATGTCTATAAAAGGTCTGTTCGTGTCCAAGGGTGAAAGAAACCTCCTTTTCTCTGATTCCACTAAATGCCTTCAAGAAAATACTAAACCTCTGGAGGAATTCCTGTCTAAAAAGTACATAGCCATGGTTGAAAGGACCTACAAGACTGGCACGGGTGAACCAGGTATAGATTGTGTCATTCCTACAATGATTTTGTTAAAAATGTGAAGATTTTATAGCCGTGTCTTGTTGCTTTTGATGTAGGAAATGATGCCCACTAAGTTATTCATTCTAATGTTTTTCTTCATAGATCTGTTGAAGGCATGCACTATGGATAACTGCATGAAAGGTGTAAAGAGGTGTAAAGAGTACCTGATAGCCATAGTTGAGTAAAAGTACAGATACCTTACAGAGAAAATTACTCCATTACAAGTTATAAGTAACCGATTCTAACACAACTTGAGTATCTGATTTTAACAATACTGAAGTATTTTACTCATACTGAATGTAGGCTCAAAGATGCACTAGTCCTCGACACCTTAAGAGACATCCCAGTGAAAAAAAAACAAAAAAACAATTGATTTGTAAGATGAGAAATCATGTTTATTTTCTAAAATCAAAATAAATTGAACAATATTGCAATAAATCAAGGTCGACACAACAGCCTCTTAAACATCTAAAAAATGTCAAGTCTCTTTTAAGACTTTTAAAACTTTCAAGCTCAAGGGCACAAAAAGGCCATACGTAAACCAGTATCCTTCAAAACATTCTTATCAATATAGCAGATAAATAAAATAATGTTAAAGGTACAATATGTAATAATTTTTGGCCGCTAGAGGTCGCTAGAAGCCTATTCAAAACAAAGGCATAGCTTGATGACGGCAAGTTTGAGAGCGGAATCTTGGGACATGTGGTCTCCATCTCAACGGACGGTGCAAAAGAATAGGGATAGGACTCGGGAAGAAATCATGTTCATGGATGTGATTATTAATGTTACTGTAGTATGAAGCAGAGCAGGACCGAGTGTTGTGGGAGCTGAACGAGGCCGCTGGAGCAATAACGCAATACACTCCTCATGAGCAGCGGAACTTTTATTATGACATGGTTGCCGGTGCCGCTTCCGCTTTTCTGGGCATGAGTATTACCAAAGAATATACTCTTTGGTATGAGGTAACGCAGCTCTGTTTATTATATTAGATACATTTGAGTGTGTTGAAAATGATGTTATAGCGTTACTCTTTGCATTCGCTCGGTGGCTGCTGTAAGACACTTATTTGAGACACACTACAGTAAGATAGATTGATTTTAGAATATCATATTAAATGCTGGGTGTCTTGTGTTGATAAATGGCATGTAATTAATTTTAAAATGTATTGTATGATAGAGAAAAGTATGTATTACTCTTAATAAAAATAAAGCTGCATCTGATTATGATATGTTAGCTATGTGATAAAATAGTGTTTTTTAAAGCATGGTACTCGCAAAAAAATCAAGAAAATTGATTTAAACAATAAGACTAAACGTGTTGAGCTATATAACAACAATTCGTTTTCTGTCTATAAATATATCAAAACAGTTGTTCCGGAAACCGAGGCAGACTGAGGGGTAACGGGCGGGGGTATGACGCAATTGACAGGCGACTCCTCACACCTCCCGGATCCTTGCTTAAAATTGCAATTTTCTCATGATTTACAAATAGTTGGAAACATTTGGGATATTGTAAGTACTCAAGTGAACAAAATATATAACACTGGCCTAGTGGCTTTTGGATATTTTACTGCAAAATATTGGAAAAAAATACTTGCAAAGGATATGGATATCTGAGAGGCATGAGAAGATTTCTGAGGATGGATGGATGGATGAAGGGAAAGACTGAAATATGGATGGATAGAACACAGACACCTGCAGAAACACAGACCTCACCTGCCCACCCTCCAGAACCTGATCCAATGTTTTCCTCTGTGGACTCAAATGGAAAGTTTTTGGACCCACAAAAACTCTTTCCACATCAAAAAGTCACTGCAAAGTGATGCAGCACAACAAACCAGGCCCCCCAGAACATCTGAGACTTCAGAATACCCCTCGTGTGTTAAAATCCTCAAAGCATTTTAAAAATGTATAGACCTAAAGGAATCCCACAAAAAAACAAATTGACAAAAACAGATTTGACAAAAAACTCAAAACATGTTGCGGTCCAGACAGCATTGGTGAAATGTTGAAACAGCACACCTGAGCTGCAGATAGCTGTGCTCAAATTATTCAACTTTGTACTTTAGTTTTCATCTGGACACTCAGTGATCAGAGCTACAGTGACATCTGGAGCCAATGACTAATAACCCCAATTGATATGCGAGTAAATAAACTGGACCCTAATAATTTCAGTGGTATTTGTGTGAGCAGTAACCTGGGGAAGTTATTTAGATACAATTGTAAACTTACTGAGCCCGAGTCAGATTGGCTTCCTTCCAAATCACAGAACTACTGATCACATTTACACCCTACAGACCCTAATCAATAAACACGTAAAATGGATTAAAAAAATGGAAAAATATTTGCATGCTTTGTCGCTTTTCAAAAAAGAATTTGATTCTATTTGGCACGATGGATTATATTACAAACTTTTACAAAGTAATATGGAGGAAAAGTTTATGATTACAATTTAAAATCAGTGTATTTGAACAACAATTGTGCAATAAGAATCGGCAATTCTTCAGAGAAGTCCACAGCTGTTCAACGTTTACATTAAAGAATTAGTGAATAAGTGGTGCAGTTGGAATAGTCTATAGGACTCGCTCTAGAAGACAAAAATGTCAAGCTTTATATATATTGTCCAACATTCCCAATTTTTCTGATGCATGTCCTTTATTTAATTTCATATGTTGGTATTAATTCAGTGTTTATAATGCTAATACTTGAACTTCAAAAAAATCTTTACCCAAACTGACTGGGTTTCTAGAGAGCAAAGGTTTTGTGAAAAAAGTGGAAGACTTAAACCTAAAAATAAACTGTAAAAAAGATCTGATGATCACTAGTGATAGTATTTTATTCTGTATTGTCATCATTCAGGTTGGATTTCAGCTTTAATGTTCATTTTGTTTTTAACAAAAACATAGAAACTAGTGGACTTCCGACTCTCTTTCACCCCAAAATGGCGGAAACGCAGGGCTGCTGCTGGGCGCCGGTGTTCCAATGGAACGTTTTATTGAGTGTCGCTTCTTGTTAATGTATATTCTTTGGCACTAGTCAAAGCATTTGTCATTTGCGTCTTGTTCCGTGTTCACAACAAGTTTCAATATAAAAGGCTTTGCGACTGAGTGACTTGCTCATAAACACAATCTTTGCCGCCATCTAATGGCGTTATAATGTAACTTCTGCTGCTGTTCACGATCAGGGACTATTTTTTCCAGCGGAAGGAAGTCTTTTAATGATTTTGCTCCATGAAAGTTGCAGATACATATTTTTTGCCTTTAAAGGTGTCGAAGAACATGTTTTTAAAAGATGTAATATAACTCTAAGGTGTCTCCTGAATGTGTCTGTGAAGTTTCAGCTCACAATACCCCATAGATTTTTTTTTAATAATTTTTTTTAACTGCCTATTTTGGGGCATCATTATAAATGCGCCGATTCTTGGTGTGCGGTCCCTTTAATTCTCGTGCTCCACGTGCTTGCTTGCTTACCTAGTCTGATGATTCAGCTGTGCACAGATCCAGACGTCCTGCCCCTGTGTAATGCCTTGAACATGAGCTGGCATATGCAAATATTGGGGGCGTACACCCCGACTGTTACGTAACAGTTGGTGTTATGTTGAGATTGGCCTGTTCTTCGGAGGTCTTTTAAACAAATGAGATTTATATAAGAAGGAGGAAACAATGGAGTTTGACACTCACTGTATGTCATTTCCATGTACTGAACTCTTGTTATTTAACTATGCCGAGGTAAATTCAATTTTTGAATCTAGGGCACCTTTAATTTTTGTATTGTGTGGTAACCGTTTTATAAAAGCAATAAGCCCCGTGAAGCCATGGCTTACAGTGAATTTACAACAGCTAAGGGGGTTTTAGGCACTCCTCTACACGTCGTACAGTCTATGGTCATGCCTAACAACGCCCCTTCACGGCTTCTTGGGGCTTTAGTACATAAATGTATAATTGCACTGTAACAGGGACACCTTCAAATAAAGGGTTACACTTTATTTTAAGGTGTCTTTGTTACACTGTAATTATACATGTAAGTACTGAGTAATAAGTAACTACATGTATTTATTATAGGGTTAGGATGAGGGTTTGGTTTAGTTGTATGTAATTATGCATAATTTATAGTTATTACTATAGTAACAGCATGTAACATATGTAGCAGAAAATAGTGTTACCAAATAACAAGTAACTTTTTATGTCTTATTGCTTAATATTATGATTGTCTTGTTTCAAGGTCACAGACAAAGCACACACTGGATGCTAGTGTAACCATAGAAACATTGAACTGATATGCTGGCATGAACCTTGACCACTGGGTGGCAGTATTTTCATTTTGTAAAGATGAAAAGGTAAACACTGCAGCTAGTGACTACTAACATAGATCTTAGTAATGGTGAAGAGTGCCGTTTCACTGTAGTGGCAACAAACAGAACTGCAAAAATAGTGAGAGCGTGTGGAAAAATTTCAAAAGCACAAACAACGAAAAATACTACAATTAAAATATGAAAATAATAAAAGCTAATTTAAAATAATACTAAAACAACACTGCTCTCCTGGAAAATCATCATGCAAACGTGAAGCTGGAATAGAAAGCATTTCAACATCAACAATGATAAATCAGTTTGACATTAACCAACACTTACAAATGCTTTTTATTAACATACTTTGTTTTGTGGTTGAAGATAATCATATACTGTACATATTTGACAACTGTCAAAGATACTCTTTAATTTAATAGTACCATTATCTATCAGAATGACAGAATATTGAGAATTTTATTTGGGTTGAAAATGTCGAGTTTCACAGCAAATTCATGCAACCCCCCATCACAACATCTGGGTTACGTTTGGAATGGCACTTCAAAGAGAAGTTCGTTACAGAGGAGTCATTAGGCAGCAGAATCAAATGAGCACATACATGAAACACTCATCTGAAACGGTGAGTACTGATGGGACGTCGTCTAAGCATCATTTTAGAGGCTTCATGAGGAGAAAGTTCGGAGAAGTTGATAGTTGCATACACAGACTGACATGATATCGACGGACTTCGTGTGACAGCCTTGGAAGTTATACAGTAATAAATCTCAACACTGTCTACTTTCGTCTTGTGCGGAACCCTTTGAAACTTGAAACATTATCATGGGTTACACAAAAGTATCAAATTACATACAAAAGCTAGTAGTTGGGCACTGTGGATAGCTGGCATACATTGAAAACTTGGAAATAAATTAACCGACATATAAAGAAGTCCTCTCTTCAAGCGGGGCTCTTTTGATGAAGCGTGTCCGTACGATGATGACTTGCAGCAGTAGTCGTATTAGTCGGGAAGTGGAGCGGTTGAGCAGTAGTAGCCGTCTTTTTTCGACGTTATTAACATAGCAGGAATGCCCTCCCGTGATGTCCGACAACGTCTGGGAGTGATGCTGTGATTGTAACAAACCCATAAAGTGCTTTCGCAATTGGACAATAAAAATAAACATGTTACACTGGGATAAAAACACAAGTTCAGGCACAACCGCGAATGTACCGAGTCCCTCATTTTTTGAACGGTGTCAAGCGTCCAATGTTGTGCCAGAAATTGGAGGTCTTGCGTTTGGGTTCGGCCAACATGATGACCTGCTGCTGGGGCAGGGAGGTGGGGAGCGTGGGGTGCTTCTGACGCAGCAGGAAGTCATAGTAGGGCCTGGTCACAGCTGCGGGGAGGAGGACATAAACACGGGGTCAGAAAACGCGGAGAGTTCAGTCAGTCGTTAGAGAACAGGACACACATGTTGGTTTAGTAGACGAGCATGTTTTCTGTCGGTTGGTACTTGTATTACTGCTGATATTATTGAATGTTACATGTAATGGTTTTAGTGTGTTCTTATTAGGGAAGGATGGGATGCCTGTGAATTATGTAAGAACAGTTACTGTAATTAAAGGGCTGGGTATCCATACAGATTTCCCGATTCGAGTTGATCTTTCATGTGAAAGCAATTCTCTCTCAGTTAATGCTGTAAATTTTTACAATACAAAAATAATAATTCATGTAATATCAACATGGCCTAAACTGCAGTTCAATTGTCAATTATGAATATATGAACTGAAAAAAAAAACAACTGAAAAATGCATTTATTATGATTATAACAAAGTAAAATAATAAAAATAAAAATTGCTCGTAAGAGTCATTTGTGGTTGTGCTGTGCGTTTTTGATCCATTAAAATGAATTGGTTTAAGAGAACCATTTGTGGATTGGACAATGGTTGCGCTGTTTGTTTTTGAGTCACTAAAAATAACTGATTTAAGAGAGTCGTTTGTTTGTGAAACAGACAAAATGTTTGCTCAGCATGTTTTTGATTTACTAAAAATAACCTATTTAAAAGAATAATTTGTTAGTGAATTATACTACACCTGTGCTGTTTGTTATTGATTCACTGAAAAGAACTGGGTTCAGAGTCTTTTTTTTTTTTGTGAATCAGACTACGCTGATTACTCTGTATGTTATTGATTCACTAAAAAGAACTGGTTTAAAAGAGTCATTTGTTTGTGAATTGGACTACACTGGTTGTGCTATGTTTTTGATTAAATGACTCTATTAAATTATTTTTAGTGAATCAAAAGCATAGAGCACAACCAGTGTAGTCCACAAAGTTCTTTTTAGTGAATCACTAACATACAGAGCAACCAATGTAGTCTGATTCACTAATAAATGACTCTTTTAAAACCAGTTCTTTTTAATGAATCAATAACATACAGAGCAACCAATGTAGTCTGGTTCACTAATAAATGACTCTTTTAAAGCCAGTTCTTTTTAGTGAATCAATAACATACAGAGCAACCAATGTAGCTGATTCACTAATAAATGACTCTTTTAAAACCAGTTCTTTTTAGTGAATCAGTAACATACAGAGCAACCAATGTAGCTGATTCACTAATAAATGACTCTTTTAAAACCAGTTCTTTTTAGTGAATCAGTAACATACAGAGCAACCAATGTAGTCCGATTCACTAACAAATGACTCTTTTAAAACCAGTTCTTTTTAGTGAATCAGTAACATACAGAGCAACCAATGTAGTCCGATTCACTAACAAATGACTCTTTTAAAACCAGTTCTTTTTAGTGAATCAGTAACATACAGAGCAACCAATGTAGCTGATTCACTAATAAATGACTCTTTTAAAACCAGTTCTTTTTAGTGAATCAGTAACATACAGAGCAACCGATGTAGTCCGATTCACTAACAAATGGCTCTATTAAATTGGTTCTTTTTAGTGAGTGAATCAGGCTACATTAGTTACTCTGTATGTTTTTGATTCACTAAAAAGATCCAAAAGTGTAATTTGTTCATTAATCAGACTACACCAGTTGCTGCATGTTATCGCATGCACCCCTTGAGGACAACTCAATAAAGTATGTGTTTTTATGTTCTCATTTCATCAAACAGTCTTTTTATTTTATTATATTCAATTCGCACAGCAAACTCTGGTCAAATTAAATTTTTCGTAGATTCAGCTGTGGTAGCATGGATTCAGTGAAACAGAGTAAAAGATTTATCTTGAGAATTTAAGAATCAATATCGATATCACTCAAATGAAGATCATGATTAATCGGAAAATCAATATTTTTACCCAGCCTCAGTTAAACAAGCGAATAAGTCACACTAACACACTGGAATTACCCTGGACTACTCGATCGGCTCTCTACTTTGAGAGGACACCCAGGATATTGCCCTGCGCAGGACCCCAGGAGGCACCCTAACCCCCCGCCCCTGCCTACGCTGAGGGCCTTCAGGGAGGAGAGGTGAAGTTAAGGTGGCCCTGGGAGCCAGAGGTCCTGAAGGTTCGGACAAACGTAGGCACTTGGTAGTTTTTTGGTGAAGAAGTGATGGAGATCTGAGTGCCAAAAGGTGCTGTAAAGCTAGTGCTGTTCCAGGGCAGTGCAGTAATGATGAAACAACACACAAACATAATCAAACACGTGCTTGTGAACAGATGAACAGTGACCACACATGGCACAACTCATTCACTACATGCTAAACTGGAATGATTTCTCTCTGAAAACCACATATAATCATAACAGATTAGACACGTGTCAAAATGACAAACAGCTGAAATTCACCTTTGGGCTTCCCTGTTGGATGACTTTTAGATGCATTCAACATGGCCTGCTTCTTCTGGACCTCGGTGATCGTAAAACCTGTTGGAGGACAATCAAAAACTTTTTTTAATCAACTATGGAGAACTGACTGACACGTTTGTCATTAACAAACATTATATAACACTGAATAGATCAGCAAATATGAATACATATCTAAAATATATGATCAAATCGCATTGCTAACTGGCCAGATTCTCTCTATTTTTGTTTATGTAGAACAAGTGATGCATTATGAGCTGCAATAAAATGTGAAAATAATCCACGGACAATAAAATCAGTGCTTTTCTTTATACTTCCAAGAGCGAGACCGAAAGAAGAAGTGCTGTTCACCTGTTTCGAGGTCATGCTGGACCTGTTCCCGCTCATCTGCAAAGGCTCGCAGCCAGCGCTGCTTCTGCTCGGGTTTCTTGGCACACAGGAGATGGACCTCCTCTCCTCCAGGAGAACACAATTTCAAGGCATTCTTCACACTCACGTTAAAGTCCTTATCCTTCCCATCCTCTACATCCACCACTTGCATCTGATCCATGTCTAACCGCCCCTTGTAGTACAGGATGTCCCTCCGAAGCAGATCCTGGGGTGCCAAAGAAGACAGTAACTACTTTAATACTGCTTGGTTCCACTCACATAAAAAACATCTATGCCATAAATAATAGTGATTCTGCTCTCACTGGCCTGGAAAGTGACTGACCTTCTTACAGAAAACCAATTGGTGGTCAAAGAGGAAGAACATTCGCTGCTGGCCTTTGGCCTGTGGCTGGGAGATCTTGGTCAGGTCTCCTGAGAAAATCAGATCAGAGCTCCTGCTCAAGATGTCTTCACCCTAATGAAGGGGAGAAAAAGCCAGTGAGACCACACACATATCTGGAGTGAATAAGTGTGTGAACTCTACACCCATAATGCTCCTGTAATTTACCTCCCAGTCCTCTATGGAGCTCTGCCACTGAGCAATTTTGTCAATATTCTCCAGACGCCTCTTCCTCTCATTGATCAGCCTGGCCACATTCTTCATTGCGTTTAAGGCATCTTCTACATCCTTATAATCTCTGAAAAGCACAATATGAGATTTTGTAATTTGATCAAATCATTCAAAACACTGATTCAGCAATTTGACTTCATCCATTAGTGATCATGAACATTAGTATGTATTTTGAAAAACTCTCACACTTGAGTTTTAGGGTCCAATTCTCACTATTAACTAACTATTAACTTCTACGTCAATAATCTCTAATTACTACTCATTATTTAGTAAGGTTGTTAAGTTTAGGTACTGGGTAGGATTAAAGGGATAGTTCACCCAAAAATGAAAATTTGATGTTTATCTGCTTACCCCCAGTGCATCCAAGATGTAGAGGACTTTTTTTCTTCAGTCGAACGCAAATTATGATTTTTAACTGCAACCGCTGCCGTCTGTCAGTCAAATAATAGCAGTGATTGGGAACTTGAACAATAAGAGTCGAAAAAACTTCCATAAACAAATCCAAATTAAACCCTGCGGCTCGTGACAGCACATTGAATGTCCTAAGACACGAAACGATCGGTTTGTGCGAGAAACCGAACAGTATTTATATAATTTTTTACCTCTAATACACCACTATGTCCAACTTCGTTCAGCTTCCGGCTAGTGAGGTCTGATCGCGCTCTGACAACGGAAGTGATGTCTCGCGCTCATTGAAGTATATGGGCGAGACATCACTTCCGTCATCACAACGCGTTTTTTGACCTCACTAACAGGAAGCTGAACGAAGTTGGACATAGTGGTGTATTAGAGGTAAAAATTATATAAAAAATGTTCGGTTTCTCGCACAAACCAATCGTTTCGTGTCTTAGGACATCAATGTGTCGTCACGAGCCGCAGGTTTTAATTTTGATTTGTCTAAGCAAGTTTTATTTACTGTTATAGTTGAAGTTCCCATCTACTGCTATTATTTGACTGACAGACTGCAGCGGTTGCAGTTAAAAATCATAATTTGCGTTCGACTGAAGAAAAAAAGTCACCTACATCTTGGATGCACTGGGGGTAAGCAGATAAACATCAAATTTTCATTTTTGGGTGAACTATCCCTTTAAGTGATGAATAAAGTCATGCGGAATAAGGCATTCATATGAGCTTTATAAGTACTAATAAACAGCCAATATCTTAGTAATATGCATGCTAATAAGTTAATAGTGAGAATTGGACCCTAAACTAAAGTGTTACCGGAAAAAGCAACAAATCCACAATGCTAGGTTTGTTTTTGTTTTTTTTATTTTAAACATACATTAGTGCAAATAACAGTTTGTTCCACCTAGCGACATTTAGTCTCAACTGTAATTTGCACTACTGAGTTAGTTGGTACAGTACAGCCTCCTTTAGTGTATTAAGCACTAAGCAGTAAACAGAATGCACCCTTGCATATGTCTTATCTTTTTAAGACATATAAAAAAGCATCTTATGTTATAAAAGTACAAAATAAACAGAATAATGAAAAATAACTCTTGTGAATTAGGAGTGTTACAATTTGCTCCTCTTAAACTATATTAAACACTCAAAGCTTAAAGGGATATTCACCCAAAAATGAGAATCATCCCATGATTTACTCACCCTCAAGCCATCCTAGGTGTATAAGACTATCTTCTTTTAGATGAACACAATCGGAGATATATTTAAAAATGTCCTTGCTCCTCCAAGGTTTATAATGGTAGTGAATGGGGGGCCACAAAAAAATGCATCCATCCATAATAAAGTAATCCACATGACTCCAGTGGGTTAATAAAGGCCTTTTGAAGCGAAGCTATGCATTTTTTGTAAGACAAATATCCATATTTAAAACTTAATTCAAATAACTAGCTTCCGGCAGACGACCGTACGCATACTGCGCAAGTCGACTTGCGCCAAATGAGTAATCCTCTGACGCGATGTATGACGCAGGATGTAGGAGTATTGACGCCACTTGCTGTTCAAACAAATAGGGCTGGGCAACAAACTCAAGCTCCTCTTCTCTTATATCAATATCCTCCGACATTTCTATTTAAAATTTCTATTTTGTATTAGACTTCTAATTCGTGACCGTGCTCTATCCTCTGCACTTCCGCATTCATCATTGCATCATGCGTCGGGTCAGAGGTTGCACTTCCGCCACAAATCGATGCATATGGCCATCTGCCGAAAGCTAGTTATTGTAGTTCATAAAGTTGTAAATATGGATATTTTTCTTACAAAAACCCATCGCTTCACTTCAGAAGGCCTTTATTTAACCCACTAGAGCTGTTTGGATTACTTATGGATTACTTACTATGGATTATTATGGATGGATTTTTTTATATCCTTCAAAATGTGGCCCCCCCATTCACAACCTTTATAAAGCTTTGAGGAGCAAGGGTATTTTTAAATATATCTTCGTTTATGTTCGTCTGAAAGAAGATAGTCATATACATCTAGGATGGCTTGACGGTGAGTAAATCATGGGATAATTTTCATTTTTGGGTAAACTAACCCTTTAAGCCCAACCCTCCTATACCTAATTTTCCATATTCCTTTGTCCGTGAGCACAGAAAGATGCATTTGACGCATACGCACTACCTAGTGGACTTTGTTTTCAAGCGGTCATTCGCACATGCGCTGTTTTTCTTCTGCTTTTTTTCCTGTTGTGGCGGTAAGCAAACAGTGTTGCTTTACCTTGTGCGCCCCCTTCTGAATTGGAGTGTGGATCACCCGTGACTGACAGTATTTGTTGTCTAACTGCATGAACCGAACCGTGACAACCGTCCCGCACGGTTCCAGATTATTACATGTACCGTTACACCCCTACTATATGCATTCTATGCGCCTGATTGTCTAAGCCAAAAATCAATTACTGAATATTTTCAAAATGCTGAAAAAAATACCTGTGCTGTGGGTTGGTGTACTTCAGCAGTTCAGCCAGCTGCAAAGGGTACTTGCAAATCTTCTGAACAGGAGTAAGCAGGAATCCATCCAACGAAATGTCAATCATCTTCTGGAGCAGGCGACAGGCCTCAAAGAAGAACACGTACTTTTTGATCTTCATCAGTTTGGAGAGTTGAACGCAGGCATTGGGGTGGTTGTTGCAATACTCAGAGTAGATCTGGAAGTTTGTTTGCTGGAAGGAAACAGAAGCCAAAAAACAGAATAAAAATCCAAACGTAAAAACTGTATCCTACATCAACGCCTACATGGAAGTCAGCTTACGTGTTCTAAGAAGCAGGAGCCAATCTCGCTGAGGTGAGGATGATCTTTGTTAAATTTCTTCTCCAAAGCTTTGAGGAACTTCTTCTGGAAGCGGTAGAGTTCATCGATGTTGCCAAAGATAGTGCGCAGTTGCTCCTCGGTAAACATGTCTGTCCTCTTCCGACACTGTTTTATATAGCCCTGGAAGTAAATATGTCAAAAGTTTAATGCTATAGCTGGATTATGGAACAGCTTTACTCATTACTCTGATGTGAATCAGGTCATTCTGTCAGCATGTAAACAGAGTGCTGGGTGACTCTGTAGACACTGTAATGCTTTGTAACAAGATCTACATACTGAGTTAAGAAGCGATCGATCAGAGCCATGTGGTAAACTGACCTCACAGATGTCCTTCAGGTGTTTGATGTAATCCCTCTCTGTGCTCATGATCTCATTGATGACGTTGGCTCTCATCTGCTCCTTGCAGGGCAGGCCGGGCCCTAAGGGGCCCCCCATGCTGGCACCACACCCCTCCGAGGCCCCGTCCAGATGGGCTAAGTATTCCTCCATGGGCTCATCTTGGTTCACCCGTAACTACCAGTAACAATGGTTATGGTTAGTGCACGATGTTGAATTATGACACAATGTCTGGGATTTTCTTTTATCAATGCTCTTGGCAAAAAGAACAACGGTGCATTGACGAGCCCCCAATGTAGCCTAATGTAATAGTGATGACATAATGTGACAGTAATCAAATTTTTTTATGAGCGGGAAGTCTGCTTTCTTTTACCCGAACAAAGCTGGCGGGGAACCAGCCCTCGCTGTCCAACACCCGGCCCCACCACCACTCCTTGTTTGTGGCGTCCACTACTTCAATGACGTCTCCAGCTTTGAAGCCCAACTCCTGGTCGTCCATGGTAACATGGTCCCATAGAGCCTCCGCGCACACGCTGCCATCACTGATCAGCTATTGAGAAACACAAGATGAAGGCAAAACTGAATGATGAAATATAACTGATACTACAAAGATCTTCAACATGTGTGTGGATGAAAATGTCAACAGCCTCTACTCAAGGTTTCATTTGAAAGGACTGGGCGATATATTGAATATTCACAAAATATATATATGACGTGAATTTGCTGGTGTTATAAAATTATGCTGAGAATTTTAATGCAATTTTTATTTTACCTTTTTAATGACATTTTTAATAGTCTCTAATTTAAATTCTAGCAAAAATGGCATTAATGTATGTTAGTTCAGTCATGCATCATTTCAAAACTCAACTTCATACTAAGTTTTTTGGATGACATCTGTCATGTATTAAAATGCATATTACTATTTATTTTTTGGTAACACTTTAGTTTAGGGTCCAATTCTCACTATTAACTAGTTGCTTATTAGCATGCATATTACTAGCATACAGGCTATTTATTAGTACTTATAAAGCACACATTAATGCCTTATTCTGCATGACCATATTCTACATCCCTTAATACTACCCAATACCTAAACTTAATAAATAAATACCTTACTAACTATTAATAAGCAGTAATTAGGAGTTTATTGAGGCAAAAGTCATAGTTAATTGTTTGTTAATTGTGAGAATCGGACCAAGTGTGTCTAAATTGTGACCATTACTTTAATATATTTGTGCAAATAAATGAAATTAATTGTTCTTCCTTGTATTGATGTAGTGTTTATTGATTCTCTTCAATTTCTTGTTTTAATTGCACTTAAATTAAAAGTTGTTATAACATTTTAATGTTCTTAATATATGATCTATATGTAAACAATCTGATAATTTGCAGTTTAAGCATGGTTTTTAAATATACTATAATGTTTAATGACAATAATTACTCATTAAATCCCCAGAAATACAATTGCACATTAATCTGGAGATTAAATGTGAAGATATATTTACCATTACACAATATAAAGATGGTGTGATTAATCGAGATTGATTATTTTACTGATTGACACTCCCTGTATACATACAATACATCCAACATTTTGATATTTAGAAAAAGGTGAATTGTTTTGCCTTACTATGAAAAAGAAGAGAGAGAAAAAAATGAAAATCAATTTCACTGTGTTCCAGCATCTCAGTGTCATAGTGTGTTATCATGCAATGATATACAACCCTTCATTCTGTGCACTTAACCAAAACCAAACTGCAATGTATCATTTGAGGAAGCCTTGCCAAATTAAGCCTTTTCTGTCTGCTGTCTGCTTTTTCCCTGAGTGGTCATTTTACGTTTCCGCTTTTTGCTTGCAAGGATTGGTTTGGCAAAGAAAACAAAAAATGGGGTGATATATCGGCACACTGTGCAGCTTGGCTAGAGTGAAAATTAAGTGAAATCCTGGCAAGCTTAACAGCCTCCATCAAACCATCTCTACTGTGTGGGTAAACGTGATCTGTCGGTGCTGATGTAATAATCACACTGACTTCGTTCTCTGTCCACACTTTGTGCTCACAACATCGATGGACTCGAAGGCTGAACATACACCCCCTGAATTCAGAGCCCTGCATTCTCATCACAAGAGCTGTGCCTATGTACCCTGTTGCCTAGCGACACACCCACATACTTTCCCATGTGCCTCCTCTTCACAGCCTGTGAGTTACAGCTTCTTGGTTTGTTCGAAGACCCTATCAGTAAAAGCCCTGGAGCATATTGTGCAAACATATAACAAAAAGCAATGAAAACATGCTGATCGTGAATGAAGAAGGTTTGTAAAACTAGCATGGCTGTTATAATATTGAAATGTTTCCACTAACAGAGTGAATACAGAACATTTTCACTGACCCAAACTATGCCAAGTGCACTGGCTGATATTCCAATTTGTTTCCTTCTTGATATTTATTCCTCACTGAGATGCCATGCTGCTCTACTGAGATATAACCCCAGCATAACCGTGTCAAGCTCACCAGTGTGACCTCTTTCTCCGCAGAGTCCAGCTCACCAGCAAATGGACTGTGCAGATCCCTCTGGGACACATAAAAGAAAGCCTCACATGGGCCATAAACACAAAGGAGCCATCACAACGTTTACTGTGCTCAAGGCACATAGAGCCACAAGCTGATAGTTACACAACAAAACAAGCACCGTCATTCAAAGTTTCCCACACATAAACACCCAAACATACTCACAAAAGCCTAAAAGATGCCCTCAGATGACTTGAAATGAAAGCCTGACCCCTACAAGAGTAGGTACGGGCTGGTAAATAATTAACACAGTGCCGTCCCAGCACATTACTTCTGGCTGAACGCCACAACCTCACACACACAGTCACACCCATTCCGGTTACCTTCACTGTGATGTCTGCATCCTGAAAACCCATCCACGAGTGAGCGAGAGGGACCAACTTTCCCTCCTCCTCCCCCTCGCCGTCGTCTTCCTCTCCACCCCTCCCCTCTCTCTTTCTCCTCACTGCGGCTGCGCCCTACTGGAAGGCCAGCAGGAACATCAGCACTACGTTGATGATGACCAGCAACATCATGATGACGAACACCACCACCTTCTGGGCCTCCGGGCTGAGGTTGCAGCGCAACAGGAAGTGAGCCAGGCCCTGCCGAGATGCCGTTCGCTGGCCTCCGCGAGCCATGGCGCCGGAAGCCCCCTCACCTAGAGGTCTGCGTGCGAACGCTCGACGGCACACGGCTTGTCGGCCGGATCCGCTCTGTGTTCTCTGTGAGGCGTGAGGGGGAGGGGGAAGAGCCTCCACGTCCACAGTTACCTGCTCACTTCCTTTCCGTTCTCTTCTCGCTCTTTCTCTCTTTCTCTCGCGTGCGCTATCTTCCTCCTCCTCGTCCGTCGCTCCCCTTGATTCTTTCCCCGTGTGCTGCTGATGTCAGGAGCAGGGGTGGATGAGTCTCTCCGCCTCCATGTATTCTTCTCCGTCTATGCTTTTTTCTGTCTGTTTTTCTCCTTCTGTCCTCCTTTCGCTGCCTCCCCCTCGTTCTCGTCCTCCTGCTCTGCTTAAACACACGGCTGTGTCAATTCCCTTGGACCTGATTAAAGCACTTGAAGTCCCTTCTCATTTCACCGTCTCTTTTGCAAAACGCAAACCTGAGGGGTGGAAATGGTTGCTGCATCTGTGCTTAGCGGCACTAGCAAAAACCATCCATCCATCTCCCTGAATTGACTTCTGTTTTTGCTCCGGATTTTTTTCCTCTTATCCTTCTCAGCCAATCGGCTGGCGGTGCTGTGAAGCGTATCCAGGATACCAGAGTAGCGGAGGCCGGATTTAGCGGCAGCAGGAGGGAGGCGACGGTGGGGGGAGGGATGCGAGAGAATGCAGCACAATACATCCTTTCTATCCTGCCGCATCTCTATTGGCCGAGCCGACCGCCTGTCAGGCGCACTTCCCGTGTAAAAGCGAGCACGTCCTGCTCGTCTTCACATAGCAGTGCTACGGTGATGGTAATGCTGCTGGAGATGTTAATTAAAGGCTGCATGAGGTGCCAAACACCTCTTGAGCTTTCATTTCCTGACCCGGGCCGGTGTCGGCGAGGTAGGATTAACGCAGTCATCCCCACTCGTCTCATTCCCGTGCATCAATTTGTGCACAGCTAATGGGATTAGTGAAGGACTCTGATTCTACCAACCTTCTGTTCTCTCTCTCTCGGCCACAGAGCCCCATCCCCACTGTCACAGTGTCACACAGCACGATACTTCCTTTTAAATCAGCAGCTGTGTCTTTCTGACACACACACACAGGCAAAACAATCACTCACTCTCTCCAACACTGTAACAAAATGTTCTCCCCAACACACTGGAAATGAACGCTAAAACTACATTTTTACATTTTCAGAAGAAAAAAAATGAGTTGTGTTTGCCTATTTAAATTTTTGTTGCTAGGTCACTGTTGGTTGGCAGGTTGCTGCTATGCAGTAGCTAAGGTGATGTAAATGTGTTTTAATGTATTGCTATACAGATGCTACGGTGTTCTGGGTGGTTGCACTGCAAACAGCTAATAATGAGTATTTTTGTCTTGTTTTCTAGTAAAACTATTCTCAAATATCATTGAAACAATAAAAACTGCATTAGAAGTACAAAATAAGACAAAAAATTAAGTTTATTTTTCTTATTTCCAATTGTTTTTTTCTTATATTAAATGGAAATTCACACTATATATTTTCTAAATGCATCTTAATAATCTTATTGAGAACATTTCATCTATGCATGCATTGTATTCTTAAACAAAAAAATTTCTTTAACAAAAAAAAAAAAAAAAAAAAAAAAATTAACATTTTAGTATAGGGAACACATATAAACTATTAACTATGACTTTTCCCTCAATAAACTCCTAATTTACTGCTTATTAATACTTAGTAAGGTAGTTGTTAAGTTTAGGTTTTGGGTAGGATTAAGAATGTAGAATAAAGTCATGCAGAATAAGGCATTAATATGTACTTAATAAGTACTAATAAATAGACAATATTCTGATAATAAGCAAGCACCTAGTTAAAAGACCCTTAAATAAAGTGTTACCTAATAAATAATCAAAATGTCAGAACCGGATCTTCCTCTGAAATTTCCCCTCTGGTGGCATATGTAGGAATTCTCTAATCATTTAGTCCATGTAAATCCTGCCCCTTTCTTACAATCGACTGCAAGCTCACATTCAGATCTGCCCTGATCCAATCAACAACCAATGGATACATTTTTTCTTCTTCAATAATCTGTTACATTTTAATGTGTATCACCAGCTTTGGGGAAAGTTACTTTTAAAAGTAATGCATTTCAATATTGCGTTACTCCCTAAAAAAGTAACTAATTTCATTACTTAGGTACTTTTATTTTGAATTACTTTTTCTCACCTGGGTTGGGTTTGCTTGTTTGTTTTTTAATAACATAAACAACACACCTTTCACACCTAAAGTGAAATGAATAAGCCTCAGGCTGAAGGAAATGCATATTTATGCCTGTACAGTAGGGCTGCACAATTAATCGCATGAGATTGTCATGCGTCTCTCGTCAGTAAACCCGGTTCTGTGATTAGCGGTAAATGTCCATCACCTGTTTTCAAATGGAGCGGCACTTAATATACAGAGCTGTAGTTCGCGGACAAGCTAAGCAATATCGCGTTCATTATCGAAGGCGATTCATCTGCGATTATGAACGCAATATTGCGTAGTTTGTCTGCAAACTACGGCTCTGTATATTAAGTGCCGCTCCATTTGAAAGCAGGTGATGGACATTTACCGCTAATCACAGAACCGGCTTTACTGACGAGAGACGCATGACAATCTCATGCGATTAATCGTGCAGCCCTACTGTACAGTAGAGGGCGCAGCCCCCACAAAAGGTGCAAAATGGAGGCAGGAGAACTGTCAGCCAATAAACGTGAAAAAGTAACATGCATTACTTAATTGAAAAAGTAACTTAGATATTTTGTTGTAAATTGGAAAAGTAACATGTTACTTTACTAGTTACTTGAAAAAGTAATCTGATTACATAACTCAAGTTACCAATACTGTATGTCACAATATGGAAGAAAAGTTCTGTTACTACATCCGTTAAAAGTGAAAGTGATGTGACGCCAAGTATGGTGTCCCATACTCGGAATTTGTGCTCTGCATTTCAGCCATCCAAGTGCACACACACAGCAATGAGTATTGAACACACATACAAAGGGCACCTCAGTTATGGGTAACCAAGAATCAAACTCGTGACCTTTGGGTTACAATTCCGACTCTCTAACCATTGGGACACAACTTTTCACACAAAATTCTGCAGTGCAGGATAAATTACACACTAAAGTTTAATACTAGGCTCAAATATTTGAGCAATAGTAACAGTGATGGCTGCCTTGGTAAAACAATGACACTTTAATTTTGCCTCTTTTTTATTTACTGGATATTATACCAGGACAGAAGGCTAAAAACAATAACAACAGCATCAGCACAGAGCTTCTATGCAGCTCAGTGCACATCAAGCTCCCAGAGGCCTGGCCGTTGATTAGATTTTTCTGCTGCTTCTAACTAAAATGCTGAATGGAGTTACTGAGCGGCTTTCTACAATGATACTAAACAGTCATACATCAAACTCTGACACTCTGCATATTTTCTGAAATTCTTTGTAGATAACAGCATCTTCCTACACAAAATTCATCCTCAGTTCTGTTGAAGATGATGGGAGAAAAAGAGTGTCAGCAGGTCATTCTGCTGGTCTCAGGCTTCAGGAGAGAGACAGATTGGTAGTAGACTATTAAATTACAGCTACTGAATTTCAATATGTATAAACATAATTCAATTACAAATACATTTTTAACAGTGACTTGTCGGCACCTACTGGTGTAACAACGTCATTGATAAAATCTTTATTTGAAGCGTCAAGTTACATTCAAAAGGTGATTTACTCAATTTTGATCACTACCATAGACATCAGTGTTTACATCCGATCTATAAACTTTTATTCCAGTACTTTTGCGATAATTTGAATGTTTGTAACACAAAAAAGTGATACTGTGTGGTTGAAAAGACTGTTTGTGAAGCTGTTTCATAACTGCTCTCTCTGGGTCAGCAACAGCACCAATGCAGATTTGAATGTTCACTGTTATTGTACTTGATAAAGGTTTAATAGATATAGCTGAATCATTGTCATTTAGAAATAAGATCGTGTGGGTGTTTCAACCGATGATGTGCCTTGAAAGCTTGTCTAAAAACTCGCCTGAAAAGCTTGCCTTGGTGCCTTAAAAGCTTGTCTGAAACCAGTTATCTTCACACAAAAACACATTCAGTTTTGGCTCTGTAAGTCGTTGGGTTTCAAACACAACTTGCCAACCCTTTAAGGATTGGAATGAACATGCTTTATGTGTAAAATTTGGGAAAGTGAATGTCCTGCCATTGACAAAGAGACAGAACCACGAAAACAAACAAACAGTAACACACACAGTCTGTATGTTGTACCTCATTTATGGCCAGCTGCTCTCCTCCTCCTCCTGGGTGTCCAAATCGGTTGGAGGAGCTTCGAAACTCATTGTACAAGTCATCTTCACTCCCCACCTCATCCGCAAGACCAGACTTATCCTGCGGTCCATCAGTTATCACCAACGCTGGAAAACAAAGCACAAAAAGTTTCAATTGTGCAACATTTGGGGTCTAGCGATTTAACATACTCTTGGGATAATATAACAATGACTTTTAAAAGATACAAAAAGGCTTAGATATACTCAGTTCTGATCACAATAAATAAAATTGTGTCATTTTGCATTAAAACATTTAAACACTTAAGTAGTGTATGATATATTTACAGAATTTAAGTTCAATAAATAATTTTTGTTTATGTTTTGATGGGCAATATGACAGTGGTCTTTGAACATAATGACCCATGATTGAAAAAACAAAAATCTTAAAACAGTATTTTAATGCATAAGAATTTGATCGGTGATCTCAAAATGGTGTCTTCTCTGAGTATGTGGCCCACTCTATGTGGAATAAAATGGCTAGGCCAGGGGGTTTTCAAACTGGTTTCAGGAGACCTGAAGGAAGCCACAAGGGGGTGCTAAGGGGGTCCATGAAAATAAATAAATTAATTAATTAATTAAAAAGGATAACACGGTCAGCTTAACACAGGGTAAATATTTGGCAGATATTTTTGGGAAATATTTTGCTTTTGCACCATGACAATATAGGCAATTATAGGTCCCTTGTAAGGCTTTCATCGTATTTGAGGGTCTTTGGAATCAAGAACAATAAAATGCCCTGTTCTAGGACCCTGATATGACATTCATGTGAGTGTATATCATTTTAAACATTTGTCAGATGTTCTGCTCAATTACTTCAAGAGCAAAACTTTTTTTTTTTTTTTTATTAGAATGCAGATGTATATTTTAGATTTAGCATGTAACTGATCTCACAGTCAAGAGATGACAAGATTTAAATGTTTACCACAGGGAGCCTGAGATTACGCAACTGACTCCCCAGCCAGGAAATTTAATGACCTTTTCTTGTATGGTCACACTTGATAAGAGGATTAATCCACTAATTAGCAGTTGGAATATTTGATTAGCTGCATCTCATTAACAGTTGGTTTATACATACTGAGAGAATGTGGCTCACACACCACATTGATCAAGCTTGAAACATAATATTGGTTCATTGATGAATAAGATTTTTTAAACTAAAAAAAACATAAAACTTCAAAATTAATTATAAGTGTTAACAATGAGATTATGTGGTTTTTATAATCAATTAACAATGCTTTTGTCATTTTTAACAAGACAAAAAAGTCATTCGGTTTAACCAAAATTTCGGTTTTACCGAATGAAGATATTTTAGGCTGATATCTAGCTAGCTAACTAGTTAGGTTGCTAGATAGCTAGCAAAAGGACAATCTTATACTTAGTGCAAGTTAGGAAATATTACAACATTTTCCATGTTTTATAGCGGTTGTACCGAATGACCTGATGTTTCGGGACATGTGTATGAGCAAGTGAAAACATACATTTTTCAAATAGTTAAAAGAGAGTTAGTTACTTTGCTTCATGCCTATGTGGTTCATTGCAGGTGTCTGAATGATGTCACATCCTGTCACATGATATTGACCTCATGTCTTGATCCAAAATGGTCCCTTTATATTGGTTACACCGAATGACATCAATGAAATAATTTTTTTTCCCAGACATTTTTCTCATAACAAAACAATGACTTCTACACATAATTTTAATACCATTTTGCACTATGTTGATATATAATGTTGTAAAATCATGTCAGAATAAAAATATATATACATTTATTACATTTTAAGATATATTAATTACAAATGAAATGGCTATATTTGCCTTTGGATGGTTAAACCGAATAACCTTTTGACACTTCAAAATAGCTAAAATACCTTTATATGTAGCAAAATATAATTAAAACCTTTTGGATTCAATAAAAGAGATCTAGTTGTACTACCTTACATACTTTGGATGTAATATCTCTGTTTTTTTATTATTATTAAGGCCTTTGAACCCCCGAAATAAAATGTGTAAAACAGAGCTACATATTAAGCACTGATATTAGTAGAAACTAACCATATAATGATTAGAATAAGTTAGATCAGAACTATACACATTATTGTTGTTGCACAGGCATCACTATATTGCTTTCATGAATTGACATTTAGCCTATGCATCAAATTAACACTTTGCGATAAAAATGCAACAAATGTTGCAATAAAAATCCCAATTCATTAGCAGTTTGTAATTGTAAATTATTTTAATGGATTTGCAGAGTCATACATTTTAATCTTACAATCAGATGGACAATTTTTAATTTATCTTTTTAATTTTTCTGTGAGATGGACAATTAAAAATCAGATCACTGAGTATCTGAAACTAGTGCAGATTCTCTAGTAAAGTGCAGATGTAATGTGTAAGCAGCGACAGAATAATGTACAGTGGGACATTTAAGATTATTTACAAGTCATTACTTTCCCAAATAACTGGAATGGAATTTAAAAATTATATTGATACAGTTTTTTTTAAAGTAATAGTCTGCATTTAAATTGCGTACATCAATTTTGACATTTGTCCTGTGCTAGTTATAAAGGTGCCCTAGAACCAGTTTTTACAAGATGTAATATAAGTCTAAGGTGTCCCCTGAATGTGTCTGTGAAGTTTCAGCTCAAAATACCACATATATATTTTTTTTTTATTAATTTTTTTAACTGCCTATTTTGGGGCATCATTAACTATGCACCGATTCAGGCTGCGGCCCCTTTAAATCGCGCGCTCCCCGCCCCCGGAGCTCTCGACTATAATACAGTGCATTTACAAAGTTCACACAGCTAATATAACCCTCAAATGGATCTTTACAAGATGTTCGTCATGCATACTGCATGCATGCGTCGGATTATGTCAGTATAGTATTTATTTGGATGTTTACATTTGATTGATCTGAATGAGTTTGATAGTGCTCCGTGGCTAACGGCTAATGCTACACTGTTGGAGAGATTTATAAAGAATGAAGTTGTGTTTATGAATTATACAGACTGCAAGTGTTTAATAATGAAAATAGCGACGGCTCTTTTCTCCGTGAATACAGTAAGAAACAATGGTAACTTTAACCACATTTAACAGTACATTAGCAACATGCTAATGAAACATTTAGAAAGACAGTTCACAAATATCACTAAAAATATCATATAATCATGGATCATGTCAGTTATTATTGCTCCATCTGCCATTTTTCGCTATTGTCCTATTGTCAGATGATTCAGCTGTGCACAGATCCAGACGTTAATACTGCCTTTCCTTGTCTAATGCTTGAACATGGGCTGGCATATGCAAATATTGGGGGCGTACATATTAATGATCCCGACTGTTACGTAACAGTCGGTTTTATGTTGAGATTCACCTGTTATTTGGAGGTCTTTTAAACAAATGAGATTTACACAAAAAAAGGGAGGAAACAATGGTGTTTGAGACTCACTGTATGTCATTTCCATGTACTACACTCTTGTTATTCAACTATGCCAAGGTAAATTCAATTTTCGATTCTAGGGCACCTTTAACTAGGCCTGTGCAATTTTGATAGTGAATCACGCATTTATATGTATGTCACTTCTGAAACTTTGTAGTGTCTAACTGGCCATCTGTCCTCTTCAAGTTGCATGAAAAACAATACTTCTATTCATTTTATGTATGGACTATAGCTATATAGCACAGAAAGCGCCAAAGACCGCTCCCCCTTAGTATACTTTGATAGATGCGGAGACGCGACTGCGCGCGAGAGGTGGAAAGTGAAGTATACCCGGGGCTT
Source organism: Chanodichthys erythropterus (assembly GCF_024489055.1). Classification (NCBI taxonomy): domain Eukaryota; kingdom Metazoa; phylum Chordata; class Actinopteri; order Cypriniformes; family Xenocyprididae; genus Chanodichthys; species Chanodichthys erythropterus. The sequence continues at coordinate 23,946,637 of NC_090236.1, read as the reverse complement.
TACAGTTACTAGAAAGCTGTCACTCATCTCAGTTTGCGATCTCACAACGTTACCTTAAAATCAATAAAGCTGTTTACATAATGCATAATGAATATCTTACTTACATTGTGTGTGTCTTTGTTTGTTAATGAGAGGATTCAGAGAGCAGGGTCGCGGACCCCCAGTTGAAGACCCTTGCCCTATTACATTAAACGTCCAAACCTGTGGCATGCACTGCACACTAGGGGGCCATTCACACAGAACGCATTTTTGCATTGTACTGCGCCGTTTTCCATTGTTTTTCTATGCAAGCATGCAATAGATGGAAGTTTTTGACCATTCCGCATGTCATGTATTTTGCAGTGTTTTGAGCATGATATGGTTGTTATAAATGCACAATGCTCAAGTTACATGTTCAACTACTATATGAAAAGTATCTCTAGACCTTTCTTTCTTTGTCATTCCACTACCAAGCATTTCACATTTTTTAACACAGAAACGCATTCTGAGTGAATGGCCCCTAAGCTGTTCATAAATAAACACACAAACATCTGACCTAGAAATCATTTGTCCCTTTATAAATGCTTTATGGTCAAGCTAGATTTGTGTTTCTTTTATAGCATACCATAGCTTTAAGCTAAACCTGTACCATCCCAATCACAGTACATTCAAAAACATGCTGTTCAATCAATGTCAAAAGAAAAACAATAATGAAGAGCAACAGAAAAGTCTCATGCATGATGTGAATTATTAATAATAAAAAAAGAACTGTTTTGTTGCAGCTGCTGATTCACTTACAGCGTTTTGATGCTAAAAATTACTTTAGAAAATGACCAAAGCACTTGTCATTATAACTGAAAACATGTAGCATCAAAACAAAGCTTTTTTAACAAATCAATGGTTTTCAGATTGTTAGCAGACACTTAAGGGAACCATAACAACAAGCTTGCAGCTAACTTTCACTTTTGAGCCAACAGTCTGACCAAAATGCTCCAGTGAAACTGTTGAGATGTTTATTGAATCCACAATGGTGCATTAATGTGCCCTTTCATGCATTTGGTGTTTTTAAAGCACTGGAAACACTCTGCTGCCAGAGCTGGCTGGCTTCTCCAAAGACAGGACTGCTATTATTTATTAGTGTGCAGTAAACCAGTGAGGAAGAGCAGACCTGGCTACTACAAGAATCTCTCTTCCTGTCTCATTCATAATGAATGGATGGGAGAGAATGGAGTTAGACTTAAATTTACACCTCCTGAAAGATCCATTGTTCTGGCGATGCATGGGGGACTGTCCGTGAAATTGAGGTAAATGAGAATACTGTTTTAAATCGTTAAGATGTAATTGAGAATGTAATCTGCATTGAAGCTCTGGTGAGAGTGCCTTCAATTCAACTGCTGAAATGGATCCTTGGGGGGGAAATGGCCCTAAAACACATAAGATTTGTTGTCATTTACAAGAAAATGTGTATGTGTGAAAATTCACCTGGTAATCCTGTCATGCTCTTCGTTGTAGGTTAATTGTTGAGTCAGTGGATTGATTAGGGAGATGGACAAGTGAATGAAATCGTCCTGATTTGTTTATCGTCCGTTAAGTGTGGCTCAAAGCATACGAGACAGCACATGTCAGCAGAGTTCAGCATTTCCAGGGCCACATGGGCTGATGATATCAAATATAGTTCACTCAGAGCCTAGAGTCAGACAGTCACAGTGGGGTAACCCAAACAATCCTGTCTAGGACAGCCCCCGTAACTGAGTTCATGTGCAGCTGGGCTGTCTTCTTTGTAATGTTGCCTGATTTAAAGGAGGACAGGGTTTGGGGGTTGTTTTTGAGCTTTTTTGTGGCACAGATCTGAATGAGGTATTGGATGGAAAATCAGTAAGGAGACTCAGACTGAGTCTGATGTACTGCATTAAAGGCAGGGTAGGTGATTTGCTTCAAAAACATTTTTTGTTATGCTGGTCTCTTCACATCCCGATAGCAATCACTAATTTAAAAGGATAGTTCACACAAAAATGAAAATTCTGTCATCAATTACTAACCCTCAAGTTGTTCCAAACCTGTATAAATGTCTTTGTTCTGCTGTACACAAAGGAAGATATTTGGAAGAATGTTTGCAACCAAGCAGACTCGCCCCCCATGGTAGTCAATGGGGGTGAGATCTGCTTGGTTACAAACATTCTTCCAAATATCTTCCTCTGTGTTCAGCAAATTTACACAGATTTGGTACAACTTCAGGGTTAGTTATTGATGACAGAATTTTCATTTTTGGGTGAACTATCCCTTTAAGTGCTCTAAATATATTTATATGTATTAATATGATCTGTGGAAGGCGTAGGACCATAAAATGTTCGTCCAATCAAAGACCTGATATTTTCTCTCTCTAATCCAGGGGTTCCCAAACACATTCCTGGGGCCTCTCCAACACTGCATGTTTTTCATGTCTAATAAATCAAACACACTTGATTCAGATCATCAGCTCATTAGTCGAGACTCCAAGACCTGAAGTGGGTGCTTCAGACAAAAGTGACATACAAAATGTGCAGTGTTGGTTGAGGCTCCAGGAATGTGTTTGGGAACCCCTGCTCTAATCGATTAGATTAGACCGCTGAGGCAGAGCAGCCTAGAAATGTAACTTTTACTTTTTGTCATACTAATGAGAAACTGAGCGGTGTGTAATAAAGTGTAGCAGAGCAGCATCAAGAATAGCAAATATTGGGGTGGACAGTTTGGCTATTTCTAATTATTGGGAGGACTTGTCCCCTCAATGTCTGGTGGTTATGGCCCTGATATACTGTATATATATATTTATTTATTTATTTATTTATTTATATATGATTCATGATCTGCTGAGGGTAATTTAGGGAGTTGATCAAACAGGCAGGACTGTGAATGCGCATTGACCTGCTTCCTTATAAGTCCACATCCTCAGATAAAGTCACCCGACCGCACAAATTCACCTCTGAGCCATGCAGGCGAAGTCTTCCATTCAGCCTAATCCACGTGCACTTTAAAGATTAAGACCTAGTTCTAAAATGACACTTACTTCCATTATAACACTCATCAAAAACTACAAACTTACATTAGTAAGCACAGAACAAGAACAAAGACAAACGACTGATAGAAGATAAGAACATAGTTCCTTCACCTTAGAAAGAGGTCACGTCATCATTTTTTAAAATGGAATTTGAATTAACAATTTCATTCTTCCCTGGTTTTCCTTTCAGTCAAATTTTGAAAGGGAGCAAGTTTATGTGCATACGCATGTTATTTAACTTCCTGAATAAGTTGGACCCGAGTTTGAGTTGCTTTCACATTCACACGAATTGAGCCACAGTGCAACCAAACTCAGTCCACCTTCTTCGAGTAGTTTCAGGTTTGGTCCCCCAGTGTTTTCCCTATTTGGTAAGATTTCTATTTCAAAATGCTGTTCTATTCATCAAAGACTTCTGAAATATTATAATGATTTCTGAAGGATCATGTGACACTGAAGACTGGAGTAATGGCTGCTGAAAATTCAGCTTTGTAATCACAGTACTAAATTACACTTTAAAATATAATAAAAACAGTTATTTTAAATTGTAATATTTCATAATATTTTACTAATATATATATATCAAATAAATGCAGCCTTGGCTAGCATAAGAGATTTCTTTCAAAAACATAAAACCAATACTTACCAACCCTAAACTTTTTAATGGTAATTCTTTTTTTTTTTTTTTTTTTTTTAATTATCGTATTTCCTTCAGTCACACATACTTTTATAAAAGTTTATTAATTATCCAATATAAGTGGACAAGTGAGGGATCTTTCAAGTTTTTCTATCTGTAACTGAGGTTTTGCTCTTGCAATAATGCTACATTCACACTGAGAGGCCAAATCTGAGTATTTGTGTATCCAATTGGAATCTGATCTAAAATTATTGACTGTCCACATTGTGTATCACAGCTGTTCAGATCAGATTTGTTTGTTCCATGCTGCTCTTTTGTTTTCTGGAATATTTGCATTTGTTTCTATGGCAATGACACTGCGTCGGTAAGATATATGCCAAAAAACAACAGCAACAACAACTGCAACATGGAGGGGTTTGCATTGCAATACAGATTTTGTCTTATTTACAACATGACAATGTATCAATGAGGCAGCGGCTGAAACGTAGGAGGCTGGAATGCATGGATTTATTCCATGCTTGTCATTTTCTGCTTGTCCAGCACTTTGCAACAACACAACCTTGTTTCTCCAGCGATTTTCAGCATGTATACCTAAACCAACATCTGATGTTTTACATGGCATGAGAAAGTCATAAACCACGCAAAATCTGATCAAATTGGTCAAACTGAAATGGATTTCAATAAATGCCATTTGAACAGGATTTCAAACCACATATGAATGGAGCTTGAAACTGATTTGTAAAAATCTCATTTCATGTGATTGTTTGCTTTTCACTCTTGCTAAATCCAATCCAGATCTGGACTGAAAGTCTGAACAAGGCTTAAAGGGAGTAGATGAGGAGTTGTGGTCTAATGGCCTTCGCTTGTGCCCATTCGTGAATTCCAGCAATACCACAGGGTGTCCCATTAATGATTTTATGGGTTAAATGGATGCTCAGGAGTGCCCCCTTTGTGGCCAGAGTGCGAAGTCCACATCGGGACTTCACAACGGACAGTTTCTTTGGCATTACATCATCAAAATGTGGATTCAGAGGAGGACAACGAAGGGCTGAGTGTATGATTTGGCACAGGGCCAATGTATAATGTACTTAAAGTGATTTAAAATTTCACCCAAAATATATAATTATGTCATCATTTACTCACGCTCATGTCGTCCCAAACCTGTATGACTCATATTTCATTAAATTAAATAAAGCTGAAATGAAATAAAATATAAACATTAGATGAAAAACATAAGAAATGTTGCCATGGCAACTAACTGAAATAAAATAAAATATAATAAAATGTTTAAGTATTAAAAGTACTAAAATTAAAATGGAATAAAAATAAATTCAAGCTAAATAGAAATATTAAAAAAATAATAATAAAAATGACAATCACTAAATAAAATTACTAAAGCTTAAACTTAAATTAAAATAAAAACAAACATTGTTAAAAATAAAAGCTATTTAAAATAAATATTGATAAATACTATAACAACATCTCAAACAATGTTGGATCCCATTTACTTCCACTGTATGGACAAAACAAGACATTTTTATCAACAAAATATCAGTTTTTGTGAGGTTTGAAACCGTATAGGCCCTACAAACCTAGTTTAGTCCGTATTCATCACACACTCTTCCTAAAAGAGATCTATCAATGCACCACCATTTTTTTTTTATTTTTTTTTCATGCGAGTGCGACAAAGTTCACAAAGCAGGTGAACTGAGTGTAATATACTTTAAAGAGATGGTTTAGAAGCTGGCTTTGAGTGGCACAGGGATCAATGCAGATATAAGCCCAAAGGGCCCTTCCAGAAAAAACTCATCAGCTCATGTTCACATGACTGACTCTGTTTTAACACTCCAACAGTGTCCTACATTTACTTTGAACAACAGACAACATGAAATCAATAAGATAAGTGCTCGATTTCCTTGTCATTACAAACTGTCTTTGTTTTTTAGCCATTGAAAAGAAAATCAGCGGGTTTTACGACAGCAGAATATTTAAAACAACTGTTAAGGTACATCAGCTTTGATAAACCATACGCATAGGTAAAACAAATGCACAAAGCTCCACCTGTATAACAGCAACATATGTCTGATTCAAATTCAGATCAGAGCTCTGAGCAGCAAAACGTCCCAGAGCTGTCAAAGCCTGCCTGGAGTAATGATGCTGTGTTTAAGTAAACCAAACACATTACCACTGCATTACAATGAGAAAAACTCACAAACCACTGATCTTACTACCCACATATTGTTGGAATCAGAGCTGCAGGACCCGAGGCAAATCATAGAGTCCATTAGCACATGTAGCCTACTTTCATGAGATGGCTTTAATGAGCGTTTCTCTGAACACTAGCGGCTCATGGATAATCCTTAAATCAAAATAAAACACAGGTCAGCTGCACCAACAAGGATGAAGAAAAAAAAAAGTAGCTAGCAAGCACTGAATATGCCTAATTTTCAAATATATTTGCTGATATTTGCACATAACACAATATGAGACAAGCATTAGCAGATGTGCTGTGAGACCAGAGCCAACAAACCTGCATTCATCACATACAAAACGTGTAAATATCATGGTATATGAATTTGATTCCAGCTATACTTCAGCAGGTGCAAATATTTTTATTTTTTATCGTTAAATCTATAAAATAGAAAATATAATAGATTAGAACAACGTATTATAATCTCCTGATCGTTCTTATGATTTTATGCAGTTCCTTCAAAGACTATAGTATAACACAAGATGTGCCACTCGTATTGTTTTGAATGGGAGAAAGTGCAATGCGCGATATGGAGGAATAATTCCCGCCTTTGAAATAAGAGCCAATCGCCAATTTGTAAATCATTGTGGTAAATCAGTGCAGCGGCCGTTAGAAGCTCCGGTTCCTATAGAAACAGTCAGACGCGTGCCTCCGAAATGTGACACGAGATGCACACTTAGGACTGCACATGCACATTAGCTTGATCTGTTTTTTTTTTTGTCATGATTCGAGCGTTTAGAAACAAAATTTATGAGACCGTTGTTGTCAAATTTCATTGGTGATTTCAAATATACAATTTAATCGAAAGCTTGGCAAACAGCTTTGGAGAATCTGATGTTTCCTCATTCAAAGATGGCTGCTGAGTGAAATGACTTGTCTTAAAAGACTTTGGTTCCTTTTAAAATGGAAAACAATATATACTACCATTCAAAAGTTTGGGGTCAGTAAGAAGTCTCTTATCCTCACCAAGGCTGCATTTATTTCATCAAATAATAATGTATAATGCCATTCAAATGTTTGGGGTCAGTAAGAAATTAATACATTTGTTCGGCAAGAATGCATTATCAAAATTCAACAAAAGTGACAGTAAAAGTATTTTCTGAAGAAAATTAAAAGAAAAGATTTTCTGTTTCAAATAAATGCTGTCCTTTTGAACTTTCTATTCAACAAAGAATCCTAAAAAAAAATGTATCATAGTTTCCACAAAAATATTAAGCAGCACAACTGTTTAAGAAACATTTAAGAAATGTTTCTTAAAGGTTTAGTTCACCCAAAAATGAAAATTCTGTCATTAATTACTCACCCTCATGTCGTTCCACACCTGTAAGACCTTCGTTCAACTTCAGAACACAAATTAAGATATTTTTCATAAAATCTAATGGCTCAGTGAGTCCTGCATTGCCAGCAAGACAATTTCAATGCCCTTTGACCTGCTTTCAATGCCCAGAAAGCTACTAAAGACAGTTCATGTGACTACAGTGGTTCAACATATCTTAATTTATGTTCCAAAGATGAACGAAGGTCTTACGGGTGTGGAATGACATGAGGGCGAGTTGTTAATGATAGAATTTTCATTTTTGGGTGAACTAAACCTTTAAATCAGCATATTAGAATGATTTCTGAAGGATCATGTGACACTGAAGACTGGAGTAATGATGCTGAAAATTCAGCTTTGCCATCACAGAAATAAATTACATTTTAAAATATATTCAAATAAGCATGTAGCCTTGGTGAGCATAACAGACTTCTTTCAAAATCTTTTAAAAATCTTACCGACCCCAAACCTTTGAAAGGTAGTGTACAGGTTATGATGATAAATGAATGAATGAAAGAACTGCTTAAACTAATGTTTGTACTAAAAGGTTATATATAAATGGGAAAAAAATAAAGGTAGCTAATCAGCTAGCTGTAGATAAGCACTCATAATGAAGAGATGTGCTAAGAGTTTCTGACTTAAAGAAAGATAGCGTGTGAGTCACAGATAAGATCCTCACTGGGAAACATTTAGCCCAGTAGAGTCTGACATTCCCTGTGTATCAGAGAAGAGACAGCCGGCCATGTGAGGAATCTCCACGTCACGTCCAGTCAAAGAGAATTACATTCACTCCACACTGAAGACAAATATGTGTCTGCAGTGGACCTGACATTCAAAATAAGAGCCTGGTACCATCACTGTTTAGTTTATCTTATTAGTTGATTTTGGAAATATAATTAATTGGACAAGGCACTTATGAAGCCATATATAAAATGGATTATATTAGGGCTGGGCGATATATCACATGCGACTGTCATGCGCATTTCGTCAGTAAAGCCGGTAAATCGCCATCACCTGCTTTCAAATGGAGCGGCATTTAATAGACAGAGCTGTGGATCACTGACAAGCCACGCAATATCGCGTTCATATCGCAGATGAATCGTCTTCGATAATGAACGTGATATTGCGTAGCTTGTCAGTGAACTATGGCTCTGTCTATTAAATGCCGCTCCATTTGAAAGCAGGTGATGGCGATTTAGCGCCAATCAGGGAACCGGCTTTACTGACGAAATGCGCGTGACAATCGCATGCGATATATCGCCCAGCCCTAGATTATATACATACACACCTGTGAGCACACATCAATTGAATTACATATGAAATTACATGTTATATACACTACAGTTCAAAAGTTAGATTTTTTTTAAAGAAATTTAGTAAGGATTTAGGTAAAGATTTTGTAAGGAACATTAAATTGATCAAAAGTGACATGACAAAATCTTTCCAATCACAACCGTTTTAGTGTATTGTGTGTAAAACAGTGTAAACAATGTTCCAATGAATGTTTCTCTTATCCTGCATCAGACACAATACACATACTTACACTTAATTTGGTTTGTATAAAATAAAAAACAGTACGAGGTAGCTAGAAATTAAGCTCGGAGCAGCTTAGAACAAATTTCCTGAGAGGAAGCCGCTGTCAGGTCCCATGCTATAGAAAGGAGCAGCCTGTGCCTTGCACAGCTCAGCCAGGCGGTCCCGCTGGTGCCTGTCTGAGAGCAGACTTGAAGAACTGATAAACTGTACTCACTAGGCGCACGTCGTTTCCTGACAAATTAAAGCTGCATGATATTCCTCACTTTAAACTGAAAAAGTCTGTGGCAAGATTACTGACGTCCACTTAAGCTGCCAGGACAGATGATGGACTCCAGACAGAGTGACGATGGGTGAGGAATTCTGGGTAAAGTGTTGCTCAGGCAGTAAACAGAGGGCTGAGGTGAACATGGAGGGCAAAAGCCTTCATCTGGTTTCCTTCTTCTCACTGTTTAGTATACAAAGAAACAAGTTCAAGGCTGACTAATTGATCAACTGCTAGTTTGTATGATATTCTCTACTATTCTGTGCCCTTATTATGAGGGGAAATCTGCAGAATTCAATGGAATTAAAAGCCAAGCACTTTGATGTGTTCGATTTAAATCCTTTCTTCAACAGAAAATGTCAACTAAAGTAAAATCTGTTCATTGTGAAAACAATTAAATTTAAAGGCACACTATGTAAATTCAAAACAAAGGCATAGCTTGATGATGCTGAGATTGAGCGCGGAATCTTGGGAGTTGTATTCTTCACCTCACAGACGGTGGAAAAGAATCGAGATGTGACTCGGGCAGAAATCATGTTCGTGAATGAGATTATTAACATTACTGTAGTATGAAGCAAAGAGGGGCCGAGTGATGTTGGAGCTGAACGAGGCCGCTGGAGCAATTGTTAATGAGAGACGAGAGCGACACGCGCCTCTAGAGCAGTGAAACTTTTATTATGCCACGGTCACCGCTTCCGCTTCTTCCAGTCAAGCGTATATCGGGTAAAGCAGCACTGTTTATCATATTAGATACATTTAAGTGCGTTGAAAATTCTTATAACGTTACTCTGAGTTCACTCTGCGGCTGCTATGAGACACTTGTTGCACACTGCAGTAAGCTAGATCAATATTAGAATATCATATTAATAAATGCTGAATGGCTTGTGTTGAGAAATGGCATGCAATTAAAATAAAAACATATTGTATGATGGAGAAAATGCTGTTCCCTTTCGAGAACGGTCTCTCGACATGGCGTCAGAAGCTGACGCTTTGGGGACTCCCTTTTCTCCTAATTCTCCTGAAATCCTATTGCACAACGCCAGTGAAGTTGCAACTCTCACTGGCCAATGCCAGCCAAGACGGCGAAAGGGGCGGTACCCGCCTCTATATAATGCGCCGACCTGGCGGCATAAGCTCAGAATCTTCCTTTTCACTTCAACAATTAATAACTTCGACATTACTACGAGACAGCTGTGGAGAAGACGCGAAGTAGACGGATTACCCTCTCGGCGTTCCAGCATGTCTACCTTCTGCACGCTGTGTTCGGGGCCTATCGAGGCTCCGGACACCCACGAGTACTGCATTCTGTGCCTGGGACTCGCCCATGCAGAAGCAGCACTCACCGGGTCGGGCTGCCCGCACTGCGAGGATCTCCCAGTGCGGGTGCTGAGGGCTCGGAGGAGCATCGCCCTTGGTGACTGTCCTAGGCAACGTCCCACTGCCGCTGACGAGCCGCTGGTGGGACAGCCGCATAGGGGCGATGATGCGGGAATGAGGTGTGACTCACCACCCCGCCCTCCTGTTTACTTCACCGAGGAGGGTCTTCGACCCGCCCCCGGCGCGTCGGAGATGGTTTCGTTCGGCGCGGCGAGGGATGACGAACCCGAAGAGGCCATGTCCCTAACGGCGTCCGAGAAGGACTGGGCGGACAACCTCTTGGAGGAGCGCTCTGAGCCGGAGGGGCAGGTGGCGTTTCAAGACGAGCTTGTTAGGGTTCTTACTAGGGCCGTGAATGATCTCGGTCTTGAATGGGATTCTCCCCGACGAGCCAGCGAAGAGCAAACTGGATTCGTGGTTCCTTCACTTGGGCCGCCGAGCCGCCGCTCCAAGGAAGCGAGCCCCTTTCTTTCCAGACCTGCACGAGGAGGTCGCTAGCACCTGGGCCGCGCCCCACTCGGCTCGCGCCCACGCCAGCGGCTCGGAAATATTCACAAAAGTTGATGGCGCTGAAGCCCGTGGTTATACGCGCATTCCGCCAGTCGAGGAATCTATCGCGGCGCACCTCTGCCCCTCGTCAGCTTCCCTGAAGGCAGGCGCTATGTTGCCGTCAAGACCCTGCCGTGTGACCGCGCGTATCGCTGATAAGGCATACGCCGCCTCAGGTGAAGCAGTTTCAGCACTTCACACGATGGCGGTACTTCAGGTTTTCCAGGCTCAGCTCCTGAAATCCCTGGACGAGGGGGAGGCGGACCCCGAGGCCTTTAAAGATCTGCGCGCTGCGACTGATTTTGCCCTGAAGGCAACGAAGAAAACGGCCCAGGCGATCGGACGAAGCATGGGCTTTATGGTTGTGCTCCACCGTCATTTGTGGCTGACTCTTACAGAGTTAAAAGATGCAGATAGGAAGGCGCTGCTCAACGCTCCTTTATCTCCCTCCGGCCTTTTTGGGGATGCCGTGGAAGCGATTGCAGAGCGCTTCTCTGAAGCACAGAAGCGTTCCAGGGCGATGAGTCATTTCCTTCCGCGCCGGGCGCCCGCGCCGCCTCCAGCGCGCAGTAGATCTTCTTCGGCTTCAAACAGGCCGCCGAAGCGAGCTCCCTCTGCTCCCGCCCCTTCGGCGCCAGACCCGGAGCCTTCTGCACGTACTCAGAGCACCCTGGCAGAGACCGCCGAAGTCGCGTCACGGCTTTAAGAAAGGCGGCCGCCCGGCACTGCTCCTAGTTCTTCGGAACAGAAGCCTCGTTCCTGACGGGAGAGTGCAGAGGAGGAGGACGCTGAGCGAAGGACCCGCTGCGAAGCGTCCGAGGTGTTCTCGAGGTCCCCTTGGCGGTTGCAGGCGACTACGAGAATGTTTCTGTTGTAAATGTAATAAAGAATGTTACAACCTCACAAAAAGAGCTTTTTTCTCCTCCTCTAGCAGCGGCAGCTTCTCGCACTCTATACGCAGGCGAATTGCTGCAGATACAATCGGGCTCGCAGCTCTCCCGTGTAATCGGCGGCGCTCGCGCTCCGAATGTAGGTCCTCCGCCGCAGCGGAACACCCGTGTCAGTTCTTACATACACGACTCGCCGCCTCTCAACGCGCCCGTTCGTCAAGAGAGCTGTCAGCGCGCTACCCCAGTATACAGCGACGTTGTCCTGAATACAGAAGGCGGGGTGCCCCGTCCTCTGTGCCAATTTGCGAGCGCTTGGCGGGCTGTTCCGGGTATTTCGGATTGGGTGCGGAACGTAATAGAGAACGGCTACACTTTGCAGTTTCGGCGCAGACCGCCCCGTTTCAATGGCGTGGTTATGTCGACAGTGCCGGCTCACAACGAGTCGGTGCTGAGGCAAGAAGTTCTCAATCTACTTCCGCAAAGCGCGCGATAGAAGTGGTCCCGCCAAGCGAGAGGGAGAGCGGGTTCTACAGCCGCTATTTTGTCGTTCCAAAGAAAGGCGGTGGCCTCCGTCCGATATTAGACCTGAGACCCATCAACCGGGCTTTATTCAAGCGCCCTTTCAAAATGACGACATTGAAACAGATCCTCGCGCAAATTCGGCCCGAAGATTGGTTTATTTCAGTAGACCTGAAAGACGCATATTTTCATATTCGGATCGCCCTCGTCACAGGCGCTTTCTGAGATTTGCGTTCGACGGCACAGCATATCAGTTCACAGTTCTGCCGTTCGGATTAGCCCTGGCTCCTCGCACGTTTTCAAAATGTGTGGATGCAGCGCTTTCCCCCCTGAGAGCGAACGGAATACGCATACTCAATTATTTGGACGATTGGCTAGTTTTAGCCCATTCGAAGGATGTGCTCAACGGCCACAAACGCACTCTATTGCTTCATTTGGAGAACCTGGGTCTATGCGTGAATACACAAAAGAGTATGTTATGCCCCAGCCAGTCAATCTCGTATCTGGGGGTGGAGTTGGACTCGGTCGCGATGAGAGCGCGTCTAGGTCAGGAGCGCGTTCGCGATTTGATGTCCGCCCTGAGTGCTTTCAGTCTGGGCCGTCCTGTAGCGCTGAAGGAATATCAGAGGCTCTTGGGACGGATGGCGGCGGCCGCGGCGGTATGCCACCACGGGTTGCTTTATATGCGCCCCCTCCAGTTATGGCTGAAAACTCAGGTACCAAGGAGGGCTTGGAGAATGGGCTATGCCCGCGTTGTGGTCACTCGCAGGTGCCTGAGCACGCCGCGCCGTGGCGGAATCCCGACCTGTACCGACGCGGCGCCCAGCTGGGTGTGGTTACGCGGCGGAAAGTGGTCACGACGGACGCGTCGACGACGGGCTGGGGAGCTCATTGCGATGGCGTTCCAGCGTCGGGCTACTGGACGGAATCGGAGAAGACGTGGCATATAAATCGCCTCGAATTGAGGGCGGTCTTTCTGGCTCTTCGAAGCTTCCTCACACAAGTCCGGGGCCATCATGTATTGGTTCGTACGGACAATGTTTCGGTGGTATCGTACATAAATCGCCAGGGCGGAGTGCACTCGCGAGCCCTTTACGAGCAGGCTGCGCAGCTTCTACTGTGGGCCGACCACCATCTGCTCTCCATCCGAGCGGCGCATGTTCCGGGCCACCTGAACAGCGGCGCGGACATGCTGTCGAGGGACGGGATCCCTCAAGGAGAATGGAGATTGAACCCCGGGACAGTGAGAATGATCTGGGAACAGTTCGGGAAGGCGGAAGTGGACCTATTCGCGACGGAGGAGAACACGCATTGTCCTCTGTTCTTTTCTCTGTCGCGCTCTCCCCTGGGAGGGGACGCACTGACGATGCCATGGCCGAATGTTCGCCTTTATGCATTTCCTCCGCTGAAGATATTGTCACAAGTGCTGCACAAGATCAGGGAGGAGAGAGCGTCGGTGCTTCTAATCGCCCCGTACTGGCCGAACAGGCCGTGGTTTCCCGATCTGCTGGAACTGTTAACGGCTCCCCGTGGATGATTCCACTGAGACGAGACCTTCTGTCCCAAGCAGGCGGGTCGATTTGGCACCCCAACCCCGAATGGTGGAAACTTCATGTGTGGGTAGTGCAAGGGAGCCGGTAGATCCGAGCGTTCTGTCTTGCCGTGTTATGGACACGATTACGGAGGCGCGAGCCCCTTCTACAAGGCGCCTGTACGCTTCTAAATGGGCAGTATTTGTGAAATGGTGCGAACTGAATGGTCTCGAACCGGGAAGCTGCCCCGTCTCAGGCATTCTAGATTTCTTGCAGCAGCGATTGGACGGCGGCAGTATGCCTTCCACTCTTAAAGTCTATGTGGCAGCTATTTCAGTTTTTCATGTCCTTATCGATGGGCGCTCGGTGGGCAGACACGACCTAGTGGTAAAATTTTTGAGGGGTGCAAGGCGACTAAGACCCTCTCGCCCCACCACGGTGCCGTCATGGGATTTAGCTCTTGTGCTCGAAGCGTTGACTCGGCCGCCTTTTGAGCCGCTCATGTCAGTCGTCTTAAAGGAGCTCTCACTTAAAACCGCGCTGCTACTCGCCCTCGCTTCAGTGAAACGCGTGGGGGATTTGCAAGCGCTTTCTATTAACGCTGATTGCTTGCAGTTTGGGCCAGATGATTGTAACGTCACACTCAGGCCGAGGCTGGGTTACGTGCCTAAATCACTGTCAACGCCGTTCAGAGCTCAAGTGATAACTCTTTTCGGCTTTCACCCAGGAGTCAGTGGATAACGCGCCTCATCAGGAGTTATGCCCAGTGCGAGCTTTGCGAATTTACATTGACCGCACGGCTCAGTTCAGGCTCTCTGAGCAGCTGTTTGTGTGTTTCAGCGGCAGTACCAAAGGACGTTCCGTCTCTAAGCAGCGGCTATCGCATTGGGTGGTTGATGCGATCACTTTGGCCTATTCTAACCAAGGAATGGAATGCCCTATCGGCGTCAGAGCGCATTCAACGAGGGCGATTGCATCCTCGTGGGCATGGACTAAAGGCGTCACCATCAAAGACATTTGTATGGCGGCGGGCTGGTCGTCGCAGAACACCTTCGCCAGGTTTTACAATTTGGACGTGTGTTCTCTAGCCTCACAAGTCCTGGCGTTGAATACAACTCATATTCTACCTGCAGTTCCCGCCCATTAGCTGAGGCTGGTGGTTTCAACTAGGTCGTATAAGTGAATCTGGGGGCGGAGCCAGCGCCACACCCAGTCTGTGGCGCTCTCCCCTTCATGTTGGCAGAGCGAGCTGTATGAGGCGCGTTGTTGTCGCGTACGTTATGCCACCATAAGCGACCTGGAATATGGGACACAGTTCCAGTAGTTCGTCTATGTCCTCGCAATGAGCAAGGGCTCACTATGAATTCTCTCATGTTACACCTACGCCAGCAACAGCTGCTCGTTAAGTGTATGTTCTTTTTGCTGTGCCCGGCCTGGCCGCCCACATGCTTCAATACCCCGTATGTAGCCTGTATATTATTCTTGAATGCATACAGTGTTAGATGAGTAACCACGTTATAAGCATTTCGTAGGCGTGTACTCATTGGGGATTATGTTTTATTACTGTTCATAGTAGCTCCGCAGTGGCTGAGCTTTCCTTCTTCGCTGTTCCCACGGCGTTGTTCTATACAGTCCCCAAAGCGTCAGCTTCTGACGCCATGTCGAGAGACCGTTCTCGAAAGGGAACGTCTCCGGTTACTATGGTAACCTCGGCCCCTGAGAGACGGGAACGAGACATGGCGTAGACTGCCGTGTTCACCGCTCAGGTCTGCTGTACTCTCGTTCAGTCGGAAGATTCTGAGCTTATGCCGCCAGGTCGGCGCATTATATAGAGGCGGGTACCGCCCCTTTCGCCGTCTTGGCTGGCATTGGCCAGTGAGAGTTGCAACTTCACTGGCGTTGTGCAATAGGATTTCAGGAGAATTAGGAGAAAAGGGAGTCCCCAAAGCGTCAGCTTCTGACGCCATGTCTCGTTCCCGTCTCTCAGGGAACCGAGGTTACCATAGTAACCGGAGACGTTTTACTGTTACTAAAAATAAATCTGATTCTGCATCTGATTATGCTATGTTAGCTACTTGACAAAATAGTGTTTTTCTCTGAGGCATGGTAAAAACATGCAGTCGTGGAAAATCAAGAAAACGAGATTCAAACAATAAGACTAAACATGTTGAGCTATATAACAATAATTAGTTTTCTGTCTATAAATGTAACTAAACAGTTGTTCCCTTGTCTAATAAAACATGTAATATATTAAAGCATCTTTGGTGTTTCTACAAAATAAAAATCGGAAATCGAGGGTAACGCAGGTATGATGTCATTGATAGACGTTGAATGAACATGTCCTGGTTAAAATTGCTTATTTCTCTAAATTTAAACATTATTGGAAATATCTAGGATAATGTAAGTACACAAGTCAACAAAATATATAACATTGTTCTAGTGGTTATTGGATATTGTGCTTTTAATAATTTTAAAAGTAAGAACATGGTTTATATATGGCTACATATACAATAAGCAAGATTTAATTAGTTTAAAAATATGTAAGATTGGTTTAGATAAAATTTTATTGGTAAATAGGAAATATCAGTTTAACCAAAGCAAACTTTGTCAATGTTTACACAAGCACATAGATGACCTCAAAGTGAACACATATTGACTGTTAAACTTTATTGGTTACTAAAACTATTATCAAATTAGCCAACATAATATGCAAACTTTTAAACTCGTCCTTCATGAAACCATATATTTAGTGGAACCGTAGGGCCTTCACAATGTTAAGGCTTCATTCTTGTTCTTGCCCTTTTGCAAAACACTAGCCCTCTTTTGACTTTGTGTGATTGCTGGCAGACTGATGTTAATGCCACACAAGTCTGGAACAGTAATCTGTATAGACTGCAGATTATTACTAACCCTGAAAACAGGATCAAAGTTTATTAAATGACCCAAACAGAGGGAGGAGTGTTTGCAATCTCTCCATGAACTCAGAAAATGGAAAAATGCCACAATGATTTCACAGCAGTGATAATGTCTCCCTCTATGCAGTGGCTATGAAGGATGGAATTAGGGTGGGAACATGACATCCTGACCGCACTGAAATTGAGGGTGAATCTGCTGCTCCAAAACAGCTGAGTTTTCACAATCGATATCATTATAATAATATAGAATATAGCCATAAAAAGTTGCATTTGAGCTGTCAGGTTCAACAAAGTGTGATCTGTTTGAGAAGCAAGCTGAGGCGTTCACACAATGGTGGGAATTCCTCTGGTCGGTGCTGCAGTGCACTGGGGCCGTGTGGACCTCAGTTTATTGTTGCTGTGGATGTACGATTACACTGCAGTGCCATTTCACCCACAGACTGAGCAAAATACCTCAAACAGAGCAGCAACTCAGTCACAGTGGATACTGCAAACAAACACTGCATATAGTAACAGTGATGACACAAAGCTGATATACAGCAGGTACAGCCTGATGCCATAGAAAAACTCTTTTCTATTCCACAAAGATCCCCAAAAATATGGTTTTCCATATTTTATTTTTAGAAAACCATTTTGGTTTTTAGAAAACCATTAAAGTCATCCATTAAAAAAACAATGAAAAACCATACAGCCAACTGAAGAACTGTAAAATGATTCTTTTTGATACTGAACCTGAAATGCTGCAAAGAACCTTAAGTAAATGTAAATGGTAAAAACTTGTAGAGACATGGTTCTCATTTGAATATCTATTTAGAGACTTAACACTCACAACAGGTCTTGTCAAACTATTTCTTCACATCTTTTCTGCATAGCAGAAACCAGAATAAGACACTGAGGTACATGGGGAAAGCAGGGCTGTACAGTTGTGGTTTATGTAAAAAGGTGTGAATGAAACACCATCTGTTTTATTGCCGTCAGTTGTGATAATGCCTGAGGGGCTGCAAACCCCCCCGTTCCGTCTACATGTTAACCGGATTAGCAGAGCAATTGTTGGATTATGAAAAGCAAAGGCGTAGCTTAGTGTAATTCATTTGGCTGAATTAACCATTAAATGGCATTTCTTGTTGAGGAATAATCATTTATGAAGATTAAGCAACGAGTGTTCATTTAGAAACTTCAAACTCGTTCTCTATCACTTGACCCGATTCACACTGGGCGGTCACAAGACTCCGCAATCGAGACAAAATAACCCCCAGGGAAAATACGGACACACATCTGCTCCTCTTCCAGCATGGAAACTCAAGACTTTAATGAAAGTGTTTATGAGAAGAACTGAGACTTTCTATTTCTGTCTCTGAGACAAGTGAGAAGTGGTAGTGCATTTCGCACAAATGAAAGCAGAAGAGAAGAGGCTTTGCAGAAGCATGCTAGTTGATGGGTGGTGGTGGTGACACATCCTGTGAGACTGTTTCCACTGTGTTCTGCCTTTTCTATATACCACATCTGCACTATCAGGCATCCTTTACACATGTAAACACAAGAAGATGGATGAAAAGGTGTCAGGATGCATGCATTGGCATGATAGAAGGGAAACAAGAAAGCTGTGACACACATGGTCATTTATGATACAGACATTTCCGTTCAAAGGTTTGTGGTCAGTATAAGAAGTCTCTCATGCTCACCACAAGGCTGTGTTTATTTGATCAAAAATACACAAAAAAAAAAAATTTTTTTTTTTGATGGTGTTCACTTTATTTAAAGGGGTGATATAATGTCATTTTTACAAGATGTAAAATATGTTAAGTTTTAGCTCAAAATACCCTACTCTTTAAGGGTGAGCAAAAACCCTCAGTTTTTGTGTGTGTCCCTTTAAATGCAAATGAGCTGCAACTCTTAAGCAGAGGGCGGGGTTAGCAGCGCCGATTACCTCACGAAGACTAAAAATGTCAGAAACTGTTCAGCCTTTTATGTTCAAACTAAAGTCGGACAATGGTGGAGAGACTCAAGAAGAAGTGACAACATGTAGAATGCAACAGGACACTTCTGAATGGTTAGTTGCTTAATTTATGTAGCTGATGTGGAATATCTTAAAGTCATTGATTAGTATATTCTGTCATGATAATCTATAAATCGCTCGTGTGGGAACTGTTGTAAGATCCTACAGAGCCGGAGAATTTGTGTTACGCACTATATTGCAATAACATGGCCTCAATCCTTTGTTGTGTGTACTCTGGGGCAGGGTTTATGTAAATTTTAGGGTTAGTGATGTCACCAACCAGGAAGAAGCTCGTTGTAGTCCCTACCAGCCATTTGTTGTAGTCCTCAAACAGAGAATTTTTTTAAAAGAAAATATCTCCCTTTGCACTGAACTTTGAGCGTCGTAACTTTGCAGATGTTGTTTATGCTCAAACAGCAACATTACACACTAACTAAAGTTAAAAAAGTGAAATCAAAATCAATCACCCCCACTATTTATTTTGATTTAACACTATTGTACCAGGTTTCTGATTCAAATGTGATTGCTTCATGTTAAATTGACTAGTTACACAGTTACTTTTGATGTTTCAATCAAGTAACCCAATCAAACAGGACTTTCACTTCCCATCATGCTTTGCAAAGGGGCTGAATTGGGAGAGTAAATGTTGAAATAAAGTGTTATTTTATGCATTTTTTAGCAAGATGGAGAGACTTGTTAATGTTTAATGCTCTATTATGTTGGTATTTAAAAGTTCCTGTTATGTTAGTGTTTTGGGGGTTACCATTGTGGTAAAACGTGGAGCTTGTGATTGGGTTGAGGACCTGCTAACAAAAATTAAATTGCTTTAATAATAAAGTCACCACTATGGTAGTGTTCTTGGTGAAACCAGTATCACTTTTGGACTGCCAACACCAAACATTGTATGTATAAAGAAAAGTTATATTTAGTTTATGTAAATCACAGGACAAAACAGGAAGCATTATTTGAATGTCAATTTAAATGAAAGTTAAACTAAAACCATTCATTCAAGTTAAATGAACATCATTGATTCTAGTTAGTTGTACATGGTTGATTCTATTTGGTTTTACTTGTTTCAGTCACAGGGAACCACTGTCCATGATTGAATCATGTTCAGCCAAAGAGCTATTTTTTCAGTGTACTGTGATATCAAAGCTGAATTTTCAGCATATTTTCTCCAGTCCTCAGTGTATCATTATGTGACGGTCATGGAAAGACCGCACGTCAAATGAGAAATCTCTCATGCTCACCACAAGGCTGTTTATTTGATCAAAAGTTAAAAGAGTACTGTGATGTCAAAGCTGAATTTTCATTTCATTACTCCAGTCTTCAGTGTTCTTCAGAAATTATTCTAATATACGGATTTGCTGCTCAAGAAATATTTCTTATTTTTATCAATGTTGAAAACAGTTGTGCAGCTTAATATTTTAGTGGAATCTGCGATACTTTTTTAGGATGCTTTGATGATAAGAAACTTAAAGGGTTAGTTCACCCAAAAATGAAAATTACTTACCCCCATGCCTTTCCGATGGCTCTGTGAGGCGTTCATAGGGAGCAATGACACTTCCTCTGTCAAAATCCATAAAGGTACTAAAAACATATTTAAATCAGTTCATGTGAGCACAGTCGTTCAATATTAATATTATAAAGCGACAATAATATTTTTGGTGTGCCAAAAAAAAAAAAAAAATAACGACTTATTTAGTGATGGCTGATTTCAAAACACTGCTTCATGAAGCATCGGAGCATAAATGAATCAGTGTATCGAATCATGATTCAGATCGCGTGTCAAATTGCCAACGGCTGAAATCATGTGACTTTGGTGCTCCGAACAGAAGATTCGATACACTGATTCATTTATGATCCGATGCTTCCTTAAGCATTGTTTTGAAATCAGTCATCACTAAATAAGTCGTTATTTAGTTTTTTTTGGTGCACCAAAAATATTCTCGTCGCTTTATAATATTAATATTGAACCACTGTACTCACATGAACCAATTTAAATATGTTTTTAGTAACTTTATGGATCTTGAGAGAGGAAGTGTCATTGCTCCCTATGAAGGCCTCACGGAGCCATCGGATTTCAACTAAAATATCTTAATTTGTGTTCCGAAGATTAACGAAGGTCTTACGGGTGTGGAATGGCATGAGGGTAAGTTATAAATTACAGAATTTTCATTTTTGGGTGAACTAACCCTTTAAACTTACAAATGAATGAATGTCTTTGCATTAGATACAAACTATTTAACAAACAAACATAGTTTTTTTTCCCCTCAAAAGTTTTAATTGAAAATAGTGTTTGTGTTGTCCCTTTTGGATTTGGATTTTATTCCATAATGCATTGACATTCATTTATTTTTAAAAATTACTAAATACCTTTTGAGGTCATTATATTATAACAAAAATATACAAAGTAATAATAATAATAATAATATCAATATGAATACAATTTTGGTAACAATTTAATAACACCTTTTTTAACTACACATTGTAATATGAACAAACCAAGGGCTCAAGATTGGTTAACATAGCTATGTTATGCCCTGCTGGTAACTGCACCACCAGCGAAGAGTCGCATTCTCTATTGACTAGACGTCCTTTTTTTCTTGGGACATTTCCATATTTCAGCTCTATTCTTAGTGTCCTGACTTATTATGATTATAAAAATCCTTTTTTGTCCCATATTTCTTCTTTCCTAAATAGGCGATCATATACTGTAAAAGCAAGTAGCAGTCTTCTGTCAAGCGAGAATGACCTATCAAAGGTAGCCAATCTCATCATACTACATATTTGGAGAACAGCGTGCGATCCTGAATTAATTTCTCTTTGCGCCTGAATGGTCAAATACATGCCTGTCCATCCCGTCCCGTATTCCACAATGAGAAATCTGGTCACTCTACTATTGACAGGCATTCAAAAGTGTAATTCTGCTGAAATATTTGTTTTCACAAGCACTTAAATTGCAAATATTTCAAATTATTGTAGACGTTTACTGGTAGAAGTTTTTGGAGAGCTCTTAAAAGTGCGAAATGGACGTCACACTAACAGCTAAGCAGGTGCCATTGAGATGAATGGAAATGGCAATGGGTAGCTTTCTCCAGGTAATAAAGTACTGTACACACTACAGACCTCACAGTCAGTAATTACACTAAAAACCAGTTCTTGATGCCCAACACTAGGGTGGGCAGTCTCTCAGTTTAGTGAATGGATGGTTACAACTTTTGAGTTCTGTGGGTCCAGTCTGGCTCAAACCCAAATCATTTTTGTGCGTCTAGGGATGCAAAGCCTTGGGATTTGTGTGTAAACAAACTCTCATCAACCTTTCTAATGTTCAAACTTGTGAACGTTTCAGTTCAGAGCATTTCTCACGTGTCGCTCCAGTTTTTTTTGTTCCTCCAACTGTTCTGCGATCAGCTTCGGACAGCGTATGAGTGCTATAATGAGGTCAGCGGACCGTGACGAGGTGACAGCGCTGTTTGAAATGTCTGTAGCTATTGCCCCCGGCTCACAGTGCACCATTTATTTCCCTCCATCACAGGAAAAGTCACATCCCATCTCTCTTAGAACAAAGCAGAAAATGAGAAAAACATCCAAATTGCAGCTGATGTGGGTAGTGGTGGCCGTTTGAGACATCGGTGCTACCTTGGCTGACGGTCATTGGCTTGTCTGTCACCATGCCAACCCTGAGAGAACAAAATGAGACCAAAATACTGCTCAAACTGCCATCTCATCTCATTTCACATCACTCATCTTACTATACGGCCACTGGCGCACGGAAGTATAAGATAATGCCAGCACAGAAAGAGAGTTGCTCTATTCTTAGAAAGGAAACCTGAAGAATTTGCGTTAATCGATATATCAGCTCTGTTCACTGAGGCAAAAGGGGCAGTGTTGGTTTCCCCTCAAATATTTTTAACACAGCCTGTGCGTTCGTTTGCTTCTTCATGTTGTGCTGAATATTAGGCTACATATTCAAGCATTTTTACACAAATTCTGATGTGACGTGATACTGCCACAACTGAGGTGTGGAAAAGCTCAAAGCATGCTAATTTTGCACATTAATATCCTGCAAGGGAATATGTGCAACTGCTGAATGCAGGTAACGCTGTCACTTCAGTCTTAAGCAATCCATCTATATCTAGAATATACATTGGCTCACTTGACAAAGCCTTCCACAATATTACCACTTAACCAATTACGAGCCAGCAGGAACATAGATCAATAGATGACATCCGTGACAGTAATGCAATAACCTAAGCAGGATGCAGACGAAAAGAGAGTGGCATCTTCATTCAACAGTAAGGCATCATCTTTAATCTCGATTTCCACATCGCCACTAACTCATGATTCTTCTATACATATAGCATGCAAGCAGATTAGTCAGTAAGCAACTCCTGTTGCTTTGACTCGCTAAATGCAGGAGCAGCAGCTACGCCATGTGTTTACATTTGCATAGACACAGTGGCTCTTTCAGCTACCTCCTTTTGCCCATCAAGGGCTTAAGACAATGCCATTATATTGACCGAAAGACTGCAATACAATGAACAAGAGCCGTCACAAAAACCTCACAGAGGCAGAATGTCACCCGCTGCATGAGCGTCAACTGACGTCAAGCTCGAAACGTCCAGCAAAACACACACTACTTATGACATCGGAGGTCCAAAGGTGAGAGAGTCTTACCGTTGGTGGAGTGAAGGCTCTCCAGACTCCAGTAATGGGACATGACCCCTCGCACTGCTCTAACCCCTCCGGCCAGTCCCAGAGCGGGGCTAAAGCCTGAGTCAGAGCCAGGTGACTGCTCTGAGCTGCCACCACTGCAGCCACCTCCTGCCAGCGGGACGCCCACCTCACCGGCACTGTGCTGGGTGCGCATGTGGACGCACAACGAGAGGAAGAAGGGTGGCGTCGCTTCGGCAGGTATCGGGTCCAAAGCGCGTCTCAGAGCCTCGAGTATACGGCGTAGCTTCAGCCCTCTGCTGTCATTCCTCACTCGCTCTCCTGCTCTTTTACTTTCACTCTTGGATGCACAGTCTCAAAGAGCTCACAGCTCAACACAGACGCCCAGACACACAATCAGTCTTCTCTCTCTCTCGCGCACACGCATACAGTCACAGGCTGGCATCACCGGGGATCCTCTAAGGGGAGGAGGACTCATACGACTCACATGACTCAATGCGAAACGCCTGGTTTGGCACTGAAACAAACCGCCTTCCTCCTCCCCTGCAGTCCCCCCCTTGAGCCCCCCTCCTCCACTGTTAAAGCCAAGCTGTTAGTAAACCAAAAGACAGCGCCTGGAGAGAGCACTAGCGATGTCGAGAGTTGCAAACACCTTCTAAGAATTTAACCCATAATTAGCTGACATCACACTAATGACAAGCCCAAAAATGTACGCAATTTATCACAAACAAAGAGTGCTTGCGCAGAACGCTGATCTGATACAAAGAGACATGATTTCCACGGAAATGCTCTGAATCTCTGGAAACTGTGAATAGAAAGGAATGTGGTTTGTGAGGCCATTCTCATCAGACTCAAACCTAAGAATCTTGACATGGGTGAACCTTTGCAGCTGCGCTAACACTTTACATAACATGGGAGCTGGATGCAGAACTAAGATAAAACTCAGGGGAACATTCCTCACATTCCTGTAGATGACAGATCTGACCTGCCACTGGTTTAGATCAGGGGTTTTCACACTAGTGTCTGGGGACACCCAAGGGGCCACAAGGGGGTCCATGGAACAAGGGGGTCCATGGAAAAGTACAAAAGTTCAGAAAAACAGTGTAAAAAATAAAAAACTAAAATATAAAAAAAGAATTAATAATAATAATAATAATATGATGATGACGATGGTGATTATTATCAGTAGTAATAGTAGCATTAAAGTAAATAAATATTATATATGAAATAAACATTATAAATAAAAAGTACTGAGACATACATTGTGTGTTTGTGTAATATTATATATATATATATATATATATATATATTATATATATATATATACACTGTATATATGCAGTCAAACCAAAAATTATTCAGACATTTCTGATATTTTTGATATATTTTTACTAGTGGGTGCAGGACACTATAATTCATTTATGTAAGTGAGGATAGCAAAATAAAGTAAACTGACATTTTATACCCCAAAATTCTTCATACAGTGGACTACCAGTAAAATTAATAAAAAATTTGGAAACAAAAATTATTCAGACACTTTGACCTGACCATGTTTTGTTTAAGTGTTATCTGACATAATTAAGATTCATTTTTTTCTGACACAGTTTATCTCTGAGATCTTGTCATATTTTATTACCATTCTTTTAATCTATAGTGAGTAACTATTCTAACTATAGTGAGTAAACTGTATTAATGAATGAAATGTCTGAATAAATTTTGGTTTGACTGTATAATATATATTATATATATATATATATATTATATATACAGTACAGTCCAAAAGTTTGGAACCACTAAGATTTTTAATGGGGTCAGTAAGAATTTTTATTTGTATTTTTTTTTAAAAGAAATTAAAGAAATTAATACAAATACAAATAATAAATCAATCAAAAGTGGCAGTAAAGACATTTATGTCACAAAAGATTAGATTTCAGATAAACACTGTTCTTTTGAACTTTCTATTCATCAAATAATCCTGAAAAAAAAATTTGTACACAAATATTTTGTACAATTGTACACATTAAATGTTTCTTGAGCAGCAGATCAGCATATTATAATGATTTCTGAAGGATCATGTGACACTGAACACTGGAGTAACGATGCTGAAAATTCAGCTTTGCCATCACAGGAATAAATTACTTTGTGAAATATATTCAAATAGAAAACAGTTATTTTAAATTGTAATAATATTTCACAATATTACTGTTTTTACTGTATTTTTAATTAAATAAATGTAGCCTTGGTGAGCAGACGAAACTTCTTTTAAAAACATTAAAAATCTTAGTGGTTCCAAACTTTTGGACTGTACTGTATATATATATATATATATGTACTTTTATATGTGAGAAAGTGTGAATGAGAAAAATGTGTAAAAATATATAATAATAATAATAATAATAATAAATTTGTCATCAAAACCCCTGGTTTACATCACACAAACTTAAAAATTAAATTGGACTATTAGCCAACAAACTGTGAATAGTCATATTAGTATTGATAAAAATGCACAAGACAATATGTTAAAGTCCTCCGTAGTCAATAAATGAATCCCTACAACTCACCTTTGATCACCAAAATGACATAATTGATATGATTAGCTTTTTGCTTGACTATGTTATCAAACAGCTAATAATGTGTTGCTGATGTTACACAAACCATGTTCCCATTCGCCATCTCAGAGATAGACAGCTGCCTTATAAAAATCAGCATCCTTACAAACGATTTGAACAACTTGAAATATACATCATACACCCGCTATATTGCTAAATCTACCCGATTTTTCATATCAACAAGAATACACCGGGATAACCTGGCTTCTCTTGACACTGCTTCAGAGCGGTAATAGTTAATGATATGCTAAGCCCGCCAGCAAGTTGACGTGATTGGTTACAAGGTAGTTTGTGACATAAGAAACACCAGCGATTTCAAACCGCATTTTTGAAACTGTCTTTAGGTCACAGCAGATTTAAAGAGAAAATACCGTGCAATGGTGTTGCATTTGCACATGGTTTGTCTTAAAGTATATTAAAACTCCACATAGACATATAAACAACAAAAACTTGATTTTCACCACAGGGAAACTTTAAAACCAACAGTCATAAATGCAAACAGGTCAAACAAACAGGTTTGAATGTCCCTTTAATGATTACAGGCTCATATTGTGTTTCAGAAGGAGTAAACTCACCTAGAGGAGTGACCTGTCCATGTGCCTCTTGGGCTGGTGTGCTGAGATTCGATTCTGTGGAGAGCAGCATGTATCGGTGTTAGTTTCTCTCATGAAGTGCTCCTGAACTCAAAATACAAACTAAGACTCAAGTTCTATATTTGCATAACCGCAATAGGAATGCTGCATTGGCTTTTCATGCAGTGTACGGAAAGGTCGTAGAGTGGGCATGATGTCAGCAAGGGGCAAAATGAGGTTATTGTGTGTTTCTCCTCATAGGAATCCATACTGCATAAGGCAAGGCATTTACAGTGGCCTTGCAAAACACACAGAGCATGTCATGGCAATAAGAAATCAATAGTGGGAGGAATATTTTACATAAATAAAACAGAACAAGAGTAAAAAAGATCAAGAAGTCTCAGTTCAGACAGCGATTCAGAGAGAAACGCACACTTAAATGTATAGCTGGATCAAATTTAGTCAGAGTTTTATGTTGATCATAGAAACATAATGCTTGCAACAGCAAGCAAACAAAACAGCCAACTCAAGGTCAGCCAAAGTCTGTTTAATAGTAGCTTACAATCAAAGGCTACACTTCAACTCGATTTCCTAAATCAAAGTCTCCTTTTAAAAGTGTGCATACGTGAGTGTCTGTAAGGGTGGGGGTTATAAGCCATGCCAGGTCTACCTCTATGCTCAGAGAGCGAGAGAGAGTGAGTGAGAGAAGGCCTGACGCCAGTGAGTGGGTGAGAAATAATCAGCAGGATTGTTTGGCAGAAAGGGAGAGGATCAGCACTGGGGGCCTCTGAGCTCCACACTCCATGCATTACCACACAAAGATAGCCTCTGTGCTCCTGCTACGTGCACACACGACTGAATAAAGCTTCTTCTTAAGAAATTGCATGTTGTAGGTGGAATTCATAGATGTACTGTTTGTTTGTGGCTGCAGCTGTGCAAAAAAAACGTCTCAGGTTTATGTCCAGGTATCTCAATCCAGCTGGGAAATGTTTGATGATGAAAGACAATAAATTTACATCAAAGACATCTGTGAGTCTCTGGGCTCCGATTGTCACAAACAGAACTATAAATAACTCACAGAGGGTTATCAAAGGTTGCAGAATGAAGGAAACCATTGCCCCCTGGAGGGCACTAAAGTACACTCAGACTTAAAGGGTTAGTTCAGCCAAAAATGACATTTCTGTCATTAAGTACTAACCCTCATGTCGTTCCTAACCTATAAGACCTTCATTCATCTTCAAAACAAATTAACATATTTTTGATGAAATCCGAGAGGTTTTTTTTATCCACCATAGAAAGCAACGAAATTACCACATTCATGGTCCAGAGAAGTAGTGAATACATCGTTAAATAGTCAACTTGACTACAGTGGTTCAACCTTAATTTTATGAAGCGACGAGAATACTTTTAGGTTGAACCACTATAGTCACACTGACTATTTTAACGATGTCTTCACTACTTCTCTGGACCTTGAATGTGCTAATTTCATTGCTTTCTATGGGAGATTAAAAAGAAAAACTCTCGGATTTAATCAAAAATATCTTAATTTGTGTTCCAAAGACGAACAAAGGTCTTGTGGGTTTGGAATGACATAAGGCAGAGTAATTAATGACAAAAATATTACATTTTTGGGTGAACTAACCCTTTAAAGGAAAGATTTAAGAAGTCAATATACTTTGTCTCATAATAAAAGGTTGTGGTGCAATGTACAGAAGGTTTAAATGTCAATAATTCCTACCTGAAACCAACGAACGATTAGGCCAGCCCAAAAAGTCCAGTCCAACGGGTGTGCTCTGGGAGAAGAAGTGGTCTTTGAGAGGAACAGAGGGGAATTGCTCCGGAGAAGTGAGAGAAAGTCTAGCGCGCAACTATGGGTGAGATAGAAACATACCCATTATTAAAAAAACAACAAAAAAAAAACACTTATTATTAATTAATAAATAAATACAATATATATAAATAAATACAATATATATATATATATATATATATATATAATTACATTAAAAGTACTGAGAAAAACAATGTAACAATAATAATAGCACATGCCCATGAAAAAAAAAAAAGTCCTGCTTTGTCTTTGTCTTTTTTTTTTTTTGACTCAAATTAGTCTGAGCTCATTTGAGATTTCTGACAAACATCGATTTTTGTATATTCAGACAAAACACAAGAAACGGAAGAGAAGTCGGAAATCCTACAGAAACTACAAGGGAATGATTCCAGGAGTACAATACAAGAAGAAAGCAGAACAGGAGAAGAAAAGATGCAGCGGGAGATGCTAATGGCCAGGTGGTTCTCCAATTTTGACGATTTCCTTACTTTCTCGTGCTTCTCAGATGTTGGTGTGCTAAGCTGGCGCAAACTTTGCTGCATGCTAAGCTTCTTTTTACAGATGTTCTCCACGTCAGTCAACGTTTCATAGGAGCATGAGCGTAGATGTGCTTCAGTCGAATTGTTCTTCCTTTCCAGGTCAATCGCCACCTCTCTGATTCCCTGAAGAGACATGGTCCAACTGTAAAGGTCTGAGATGGGTCTTGGTGCAGCTGGACCCTGCTCTCTGGACTTCACCCGAAGCACACATGAATTTCCTTGTTGTCTTCTCTCTGGTGACTGGATGGCTGGCTCAGTACTGCGCTGTACATGCTTTGAGTGCAAATTTAGGTGGTTATTGTACATGTCTTTTGATGGATGTCCACTGAGAGATGAAGTTTGTCAAAAGTTGGTTTTTGGTAATGTTAAGAAATTAAAAGTATACATTAGCATGATATTTAAACTATAAAATTGTTACTATTCTTAACAAGTATTTTATACTTTTCGAGTTAAGACATTAAACTGTAAAGAATGTATCTCTAATACTTGTGTATTTTGTCTGCAATGGCAGATTCGTTAACAACTGTTCAAAAGTTTGGGATCAAGATTTTTTTGTAAAGAAATTAGTACTTAGAGGCAAGGATACACAAAAAATGATCAAAATGATAGACTGTAAAAAGTAATACGCTATATCTACTCCATAAAATGTTGTCAGTAGATTACAAGCAATATTATTAATTAAATTCAACAAATAGAATTGAGTTAGAATTAATCAAATTAATTCCTTAAATATCAACCATTTAAAACAAGTAAAGTTTAAGTAAAATTTAAACAAAAATATCTGAATAACAGAGAGACGTCAAAGATGAATTAAGAATCACTGAAGGAAAGAGAAACACATGAACTAACAGAGGTTTAGATGTTGATGTTGATTTTATTGAAAATATCTGGTCACCATTACGATGATCAGCATTTCATTTAGTTGTTCAGTTTGACTCTTTGCTTTGTGGTTTTTGTAATGGTGTTTGCTAATTTTACACATTTTAAATTGTTGACTTTTAAGGAATTAATCTGATTAATTCTAACTCAATTCTTATATGATTAATTTAATTAATAATATTGCTTTTAATCTGTTGCCACAATTTTATTGAGTAGATAGAGCGTATTACTTTTTACAGTGAAGACATACAATGTTAAAAGAGATTTCTATATAAATGCTGTTCTTCTCCAAATAATCCTGATAAAATGGATCACAGCTTCCACAAAAACATTAAGCAGCATAACACATGTTTCTTGAGCATCAAATCAGCGTAATAGAATATTTTCTGAAGGATCATATGACACTGAAGACTGGAGTAATGATGCTGAAAATTCATACTGGCCATCACAGGAGTAAATAACATTTTACAATATATTCAAATAGAAAACAGGTATTTTAAATTGTATTAATATTTCACAATATTACTACTTTCAAAACCATTCAAAAATCGTACCCCAAACTTGGAAATGGTTGTGCAAGTGGAAAAAAATCTGACAATACATTACACATAGTTATACTAGATTTAGAATTGTTGCAGTGTAGGCCACACTTATTGAAAGGGTGCACTACATTATTGTGCCATAGACACAACATATGGGCAATGTAATCATCCTTGATTCCTTGTGGGCCACTAGATGGCAGTGTCTTTGAGAAGTGTACAAATTTCACTGAAAGCTCTTTAGTATTGTGACAAACATAACAACCCTTGTAATTTCCTGACTGGCCAGCTCACTAACAGAAAGCAGAAATGTATGTTGAAAAATGCACCATAACAATCCACTTTTGCTTTCATGTATGAAGCGTTTTGGGAAAACTTGAGTAGAATTACTATATACAAATAGCAAAATATAGAAAGAAAATCATATAGCACTCCTGCCTAAAATGTTCAAAGGACATATAAGTTGTTCCAACATCATAAACTTCATAATTTACTTTGACTTACCTCTGGTTTGTTTATCAGGGATGCTGAATTCAGGCTATTCTGAGAATGACTGTCTGAACTGCTGTCCTCTAGTAAGTATTCAGAATCAAAAGACTGGGCTGTAGTGAGTTGTGCTGTCCTTGGTTTCAGAGACGTCGGCCTCTGAGGTGGATCAGAGAGAACGTCAGTGCTCATTCCCTGACCAAGAGAGCAGAGAGAGGATGCAACGGATCTCGAGGGGTAACGGAAGCTCCTCCGGTGTGTCCAGCCCAGACCAGGACTAAGAGGTTTGGGGCTCATGGGCCGTGTGGGAGTATCAGTGGTCTCAAAACAGCTGAGAGACCTGGTCCAGGTAGGTGACATCTGGGTTGCGAGTGCAAGAACAGTAGGGTGTACAGGTGACTGTGACCTATCCTCTACATTGGACTCAAAGCCATCTACTGAGGCCTGGTCAGAATCTGAGGAAGCGGCATAAGGCAGCTCACCCCCTTCCAAACATTTACTGTCTTCAGACTGTTCCTGAGATGCAGATTTCAAACTCTGTGGGTCAAAATGGCATGTGTTCCTAAAACTCTTTTGGGAAGCCGGTGAGCTGTTAAGTCTGGACCTGCTTTGAGGAGAACAGAAGGCACAATCAATATGGCTCTGATGTGTGGACTTGTCACAGACCGTCCCAGGAACCGATAGAGTTCTTTTGTAAAGTTCTGTTTCCTTATAATGTTTCATCTTCCTCCAGGACTGCTTGGTTTTCACCTCCTCATTCTCTGACTGCAAGGTCTGCTCCTGGTTGTCCCTCTCTGGATATCTGGACTCAAACAGGCTAGACAGAGACTTGTGAGCCATTGCGAGCTTCATTCGTAAGTTTAAGTTATCGGTACTCTTGCTTCTTTTTTGTTGCAATCCCTCTGTTGTTGGGGACGCTCTAAAATTCTGTGCATCTCCATCTTTGTGCTGCTGCGGCTGATACACATTTTGGGATTTCATTAAAGCGAAAGCCTTTTCAAAAATGTCATCATTGGAGTGGTCAGCAAACTTTGTAATGTCCATGAGATGATCTGTACTTTGAGAAATACTGGTCTTGTACAGCGAAGGGTGGCATTTGTTACGTGTGGGTGACCTACTGTACTTCACCTCGTCCCGTTCATCTCCATCCACAATAAAGTCCTTAACTTCCGGATCAACCTTGTTATTGCCTTTGTGTTCTCGTTTGGTCTTGCGGAATGAGGGTATTCGAGAAAAAACAGAAAACATAGAGCCCTTCCCTGATTGGGTTCTCTTATTTCTAGCAGAACCACGAAGGTTAGATAGTGATTGAGTGCTGTCCTCCGTCTCCTCACTGTTAGTACTAGAGTCAAGGTCTTGTGACACAAAACTGGAAACACTATGGCCATCACTGCTATCGAACTCATTCGATAAAGAGCTCATTGTTTCTCCAGCATCTGGTTCATTCTTGACAAAGGCTACATTGGCTTTTGTACACATGGCAGAAATGTTGTCATGTGGGTGTTTTGTAGCATCATCACAAGAGCTCCATTTCTCATTGAATAAACCTTCTGATAATGGACTTCCTCTCTGTTGCTCCTCCAGTCCATTCTCCATCACAAATGAGCTCTCCAGTGAACGGTCTGACTCCAAAATAGCTTCTAAATTAGTGATGGGTAAAATTCGACAACATGTAACAAATGCACCCTTGATCTCTGAGTTGTGCAGTTGCAAAGATTGCTTACAAAGAAGATCAGAAGTTTCACATAAGGAATCATTGATTTTAGGAGAGATTGTTGTGAATGTTTCAAGTCTTCTCTCCCTGTTTTCTAATGCATAAGTATCATCGACCTTGAGAGAGCCACTCAGTGGTAATATGCTTTCCTCTTGAGAGAGCTCTGGGTGTTTGTGTGCAAGCAAATGGACAATATGGGGAAATTCACAATTTATAGAGTCTGAATTAATCTCTCCATGTATGCTGTAATGGTCATCTGTGTTTTCAGGACTCAAGGTTTGCAACACTGCAGTACTGCTCTGGCAGATGCCGTCTGTGTCCTTGAACTCAAATCCTCCCGCAGTATGCTCTCCCTCCACTGAAGATGAGTGAAGCTGGCACTTCTTCCCATTATGGCAATCACAGAGCTGCTTTTGAGTAACCTCTTTGTGGCTGCTACATGCATCCATGTCTGAAGGTTTCTGAACATTATCTTTGCGATCCATTGCAATCTTCATGTCAGGTGCTTTGAAGGAGGTAGCCTGACCAGCAGGGGCACTAAAAGATTCACTATCTTTGCTTTCACCCCCCTTTGAGACTAAACATCCAGCATTGTTAGTAAACCTACTGTATTTTTGCAAAGCACTAGGCAAAGACATTTGTACACCTGAGGCGCAATGTTCTAAAGTAATGGCTTTAATGTTATTATTTGTGTCTGAGCTGTATTCATGGTTTCTGCTGTTCAGCTGGGAATAATCAAAAGGAGACTGTGCATTTGTGAAAGGATCAGAACATGCACTAGACAAAATATCAACATCCGACTCAGTTGTCTTAACAGACTCGTTTTGCCTTGTTTGCTTGTCAGACAAGGTGTTAGGTTGGTGAAATTGTTTGGAGGTCTCTTTATATTCTATAACACAATGTGCTAATTGTTTACAGTTCATTTGAAGGTCATCACTGAGATCAAAGCAAACATCTGTAGGGCTGGCTGAAGATTTGTCATAGGAAATCTCAAAAAGACTAGCCAAAGATTCGACAGGACTATCTACCTGACAACCATCGGCTTTAGCTGTCTTCACGTCAGGACACGCAACACTCAATGACTTGGGCCTAGTATATTCTACGCATCCCAAATGGTCAGAGTAAATTACTGACTGTTCTATCGAGGGAACTACTGTACATTCTTTCCGGAACCCTTTAATAGTGTGATGCATGTTGCTAGCCTTCTGTGTTCCTTCTAAAACGTCACCATCTTTATTATCAAAACTTTTAGAGTTAACACAAACTTGTGATTCAGGGAATTCACCCAGTTTGTTAAAATTAATTCTACTATTAGGGCACTGATGGGTTTTGTAAACATCTGCCTCAGGCTTAAGTTCCTCCAAATATGTTTGCCCACTGTCCTGCAAACAAAAACTGTCCATGTGATATCTACTAAGTGAGTAATCCTCTTTTTCACTGTGCATTTGTAATACTGGCCAATTTTGGTGACCATAATGAGTTCTGCCCTGCATATCTGACTGTTCTGATGTCCGGTCATTGATCAGACGCTGATGCAGTGAATCTGACACTCCAGCAGAAGTTGCATTAGGCACATTTGAGAAAGCTCTCTCGGCTGCAAAACACTCATATACAGAAACAACAGGTGTGTCACTGAAGTACTGCTTTTTGAAATTTAGACCGTCATTCTTTTCAAAGTTCAAATCAAGTTCTTTGTCAGTGTCCTTTGATGAATGCTTTCCAGTTGTTTTCAAGGACTGATTGACTTCATAATCCGTGCAAATGTCCATGCAGTCCTGTTTTAATTGTCCCTTTTCATAAGCCACTGTGTCTGAAATAAAACCAGAGTCCGACTCAGTCACAGTCCACTTGGTGTTCATGGAATTTGCCTCAATGAAATCAACCTGTGATAGTCTGTCTTCCACTGAAGACTGTGATTGGCTGTGTTCCAGTGGAGTATTTGATTGGCTATGCACTAAGGAGTTCTGTGATTGTACGGAATCCTGTGGTTGGCTGCATTCTACCGAATTCTGTGATTGCCTGTGTTCTGATGAAGTGTGTGACTGACTGTGATCTACTGAATCCTGTGGTTGGCTGTGTTCTACATAGTCCTGTGATTGCTTGTGTTTTGATGAAGTGTGTGACTGATTGTATTCTACTGAATTCTGTGATTGCCTGTATTTTGATAAAGTAATTGACTGACTGTGTTCTACTGAATTATTTGATTGGCTGTGTTCTGATGAAGTGTGTGACTGACTGTGTTCCACTGAGTCCTGTGATTGGCTGTGTTCTATTGAATCCTGTGACTGGAAGCTTTGTAATAAGTCCTGTGATTTGCTGTGTTCTAACAATTCCTGTGATTGTTTGCATTCTAGAGAATCCAGTGATTGGCTATGTTCTGCTGAATTCTGTGATTGGCTGCATTCTATGGAATCCTGTGAATGGGTGTGTTCTACTAAGATCTGTGACTGACTATGATCTACTGGGTCCTGTGATTGGCTGTGTTGTACTGAATTCTGTGGTAGATTGCATTTCATGGAAGTCTGTGATTGGCTGTGTTCTACTGAGGCATGTGATTGGCTGTGTTCTACTGTGGCCTTGGATTGGCTGTGTTTGACAAAAACTTGTGATGGCATGTCTTCTACTGAAGCCTGTGATTGGCTGTGTTCTACTGAGGCATGTGATTGGCTGTGTTCTACTGGGGCCTGTGATTGGCTGTGTTCCACTGGGGCCTTGGATTGGCTGTGTTTGACAAAATCTTGTGATGGCATGTCTTCTACTGAGGCCTGTGATTGGCTGTGTTCTAATGATTTCTGTGGTAGGTTGCATTTTTTGGAAGACTGTGATTGGCTGTGTTCTACTGAGACCTGGGATTGGCTGCATTCTACTGAATCTTGTGATGGACTGCATTCTAGAGAATTCTGTGAATGACTGTGTTCTATTGAGTCCAGTGAATGCCTGTGTTCTACTGAATTCAGTGATTGGTTGCATTCCACAGAATCCTGTGATTGGCTGTGTTCTATTGATTGCTGTGATTGGTTGCATTTTATGGAAGGCTGTGATTGGCTGTGTTCTACTGAGACCTGTGATTGGCTGCATTCTACAGAATCCTGGGATGGACTGTATTCTAGAGAATTCTGTGAATTACTGTGTTCTGCTGAATTCTGTGATTGGTTGCATTCCACAGAATCCTGTGATTGGCTGTGTTCTACTAATTTTTGTGATAGGTTGCATTTTAGGGAAGTCTGTGATTGGCCGTGTTCTACTGAGATCTGGGATTGGCTGCATTCTACAGAATCCTGTGATGGACTGCAATCTAGAGAATCCTGTGAATGACTTTGTTCTATTGAGTCCAGTGATTCCCTGTGTTCTACTGAATTCTGTGATTGGCTGTGTTCTACTGAGACCTGTGATTGGCTGCATTCTACAGAATCCTGCGAATGACTGTGTTCTATTGAGTCCAGTGATTGCCTGTGCTCTACTGAATTCTGTGATTGGTTGCATTCCACAGAATCTTGTGATTGGCTGTGTTCTACTGAGACCTGTGATTGGCTGCATTCTACAGAATCCTGTGAATGACTGTGTTCTATTGAGTCCAGTGATTGCCTGTGTTCTACTGAATTGTGTGTTTGGTTGCATTCCACAGAATCCTGTGATTGGCTGTGTTCTACTAATTTTTGTGACAGGTTGCATTTTGTGGAAGTCTGTGTTTGGCTGTGTTCTACTGAGACCTGGGATTGGCTGCATTCTACAGAATCCTGTGATGGACTTTGTTCTATTGAGTCCAGTGATTCCCTGTGTTTTACTGAATTCTGTGATTTGTTGCATTCCATAGAATCCAGTGATTGACAGTGTTCTACTGAATTCTGTGATTGGCTGTATTTTATAGAAGCTTGTGATTGGATGTTTTCTGTTGAGTCCTGTGATTTGCTGTGTTCTACTGAATTATGTGATTGGATGTGTTCTGCTGACTCCTCAACTTTCTGTTCAATAAGCTTCTCAACTGATACAGGCTCATATATAGAAAGATGCGGTGAGACAGATAAACTGATCTTATTGTCATCAACTTTCAGCTCATCATGTTGAGTGTTTGATTTATTATGTTCAGCGTCTGCACTTTTTACAATGGATGCAATTATCTGTATTTCAGTGTTACTAGTGTCAATTTCATTTTGCTTCAACTCTTTCTCGCTTGTGAACTGTATGTGTGGCTCATTGTCTCCTAATTGAGTGTCTATGATATTTTTATTGATTTGTTCCAATTTTGATTTTCCATCAAAGGTGTCACCAAACTGAGACTTGGCTCTTTTACTGTTTTTTAGGGTGAACAATGAGTCTTTACTTCTTGGCTCAGTGAGTGTTTGTGATCCTAAAGTGTCCTCTAATTCCAGTAGGGGTGTAGGATAGGATAGGCCATTCCTTGAAGAATCATCAAGTCCAGGTCCTGCTGGAAAAATGCTGATAACCTCCCCACATTCCGGACCATCCTTAGCATCAGACATCCCAGTGCCATCAACTTCCATGTGCATCATCTCCGTATTTCTAGTATGTGTTTGCAATTGCTCTCTATCCACTGTCCTACTGAGACTGTCAAAGACAGCAGGATGCCTTTTTGCTAAAGAGGGATTTTTCTCGCTAACTGAAGGTGAGGGTTTGACAAATGCAGAGTGTGAGTCCAGATGACCCACAGAGCAAGAGCCAGTCTCATAGCTGAGTGACGTCCTGCAGCAGTCTTTAGTTTCATGATTAGGGTCAGAGAAAGTGTCACTGTGCCATGAGTGAGTGTCAAAATATTCCTCTTTTGCTTCAGGAACTGGCTCACACCATTCCTGATGGTCATGTTGCTCTCCACGGTCATCCTGCTGAGACTCCCCATCTTCCAGACAGCCTGCTTCACTCCCAGAGTCTTCTAAAGCTGGGGCCTAGGAGGAAAAAGAGAATATGTGCATTAATTTGCTATTCTTAACAAAGGGGACTTTGTCTCACTTAATTGAAGTAAACAGTTTATAAGTTACATCAGCAAGGCAATTCAAAATAAGATTTAAACAATTTGTTGAGTCATTTTTTTTTACAGATCTGCAATCAATTTAATTTTAAAGAGGAGCATATGTTTGTAAAGTTAACCACAGGTATGATACTCAATCAATTACATATTAAATTCTTTCCCCTCACACCTGGAACTAATGTGTCACTCAACCATGCCCTGCTTCATGTAGCTAAATCAAAGCCCTTTAGAGAGCATCTGCTTATATGAAGCATCTGATCCATTAGCTCATTTGTTCAAGGAATCATTTCCTATAAATAAAATTGTGCATGATGATGAACAGACGCAGATATATCATCACACAAGAGCATAACAGATTGTATGAGTCATTAACATCATATTAGCACAAACAACAGCAAACAAAAATGTGACAACTGGCTAAAAAAAAAAGCAGCTAATCAAAAGTAGATGACAGTAAAACAACAGACTGCATATACTATAATTCAAACCATATATCAGCCAATGCAGAAAGATTCATTTGTAACCAGATGGCGTAGTTACAAATATTTATCACTAGGGGCTAACTGGACCATTCTTACCAGGAAAAAAACTGACCCCTTGAGCTCTACTCATAGTCAGTAGGTTGTGGAAAGGGGCGGGGCCTTCCACCAGGGCAGACGTTTGTGCCGTTATCCAGCTTAGAGCAACCATACAAACAATCCCCTAAGAGGACCACCGGCCAACCAGCTGTTTGCAGCACACAACAATCCCTTCTTATCGGCCTCATAACCCACTCATTTGTCTTTCATTAACCATGACTCCAATCTAGTGAGCTCAAAAGATTGCAGAAGAAGACACCAGGCTGTTTTAGGCCAGCTAATGGTTCTGATGTTGTAAATAACCTACAAACATCAGGTTCTGAGAGGGAGGGAGAAGAGATGAAAGGCCCTATCATACGCTGCTTGTACTTAAGAATCGAGAGGTCATCAGGTAAAGCACACCTCCAGCTAATCCAAACAGGTCAAGCTACTCCAAACCCTTCATGTTAAATGAGGGAGGACACTAAGAAGAATGGCTTTAAGAACAGCAGGTATCAAAGAGGAGAGTGCCAAATACCTCTGCACAGCCTTTTTCAAGGTGAACAAATCTTGAATACTATTTTTGGAAATACTCAAAAGTACAGGAATATATAAAAACCCATGCACTGTTTAACTTATACATATGCAAATAATGAAAATGAAAATACAATGAAAATAATGAAAAAGAAAATAAATAATGAAAATATATTTATGCAAATAAATGTAAATGTTTCTTTTTTCTTTCCTTCCTTCATGCATGATTTTTTTCATAACCTGTTGTAGGGTTGTAAACATAACTCCCTGACGTTCAATATCCTATTAACTAAACATATGTGTCATATGAGTACATTTGAAACATGACACTTGTTTCCTAGCAAAAAAAAAAAAAAAAAAAGACAGAGCACATAGTGGTACAGCATAATTCAGGAGTAAAAACCTGTCCCTATTGGCAGGTGGAATGACCTCAGCCAACAACACAATGTCACCTGACCCATTCAGTAACCAGACCTTGTTTTGTTTTGCTAAATTGATTACAGTTGAGTTCCCTAAATGGCTTAACATCTTAACACCATGGGCTGGGCAGGAGAATCGGGGGGATTGGTTTTGCGTTCAAGTGTGAATATACAGTATATACAGTGTGTGTATGATGTAAAAATAGAAAGACAGAGCCAGAAAAAGCACATGTGATCCTGCACACAGGACTGCTACTGACCCTTAAAGCCACTTGACCAACAACATAGAAATATTCATAGTCCGTCAGCTTGGTTCATATTTTAGTTTTACTTTTTCCTAAAGATGTTTGTTGCACTTTTATTATTATTATATTATTTTATAGTATTATATACAGTGATAAAGGCTCTGTCAATTGGCACTGCATTGTAAATATACATTATCCTTATGAAAATACTTGAGATGGCTTGAAGAACATAGAAAAAACATAATATTGTCCCAATGGTGTATTAATTCTCTTCATGTTTAATCAGTCAAAATGTCTCCATCTGCATTTTATTCAGCTACAGCGATTGCTGGATGTCTTTGTCCATAATAGGAATTTCCTGGAACTCATTAGCGCTCCATAATGCTCACATCATCCTATTTTGCGTAAAAGTAGAAAAAAAAAATACCTCTCAGATTTCATCAAAAATATTTTAATTTGTGTTCCGAACAAGAAGGTCTTACAGGTGTGGAACGACATGAGGGTGAGTATTTAATGACAGAAATTTAATTTTTGGTTGAACTAATACTTTAAAGGTTGGTGAATTTTTTAAGAATTGAATAAGAAAATTCTCTTATTCTCACCAAGGCTGCATTTATTTGTTAAAAAAAAAAAAAAAAAAATCTGAAATATTATTACAATTTTACAGTTTTCTATTTGAATATATTCTAAAATATAACATGTTATTGTGATGGAAAGCTGAATTTTCAGCATCATTGCACCAGTCTTTAGTGTCACATGGTCCTTCAGAAATCATTCTAATATACTGATTTGGTGCGCAAGAAACATTTATTATTATTATCAATGCTGAAAACAGTTGTGCCGATTAACATTTATGTGGAAACCATGATGATTTTTTTCAGGATTCTTTTTTAAATAGAAGGTTCAAAAGAACAAGATTTACTTGAAATATTTTGTAACTATGTAAAAGTCTTTACTGTCATTGTTGATCAAATAAAATATTAATTTCTTTAAAGTAGTGTACAGCATGGCCTCAAAATATGTTACAAATGAAAGTTTGAACGTTTATTATTGACATATGTAGAAATGTGACAATGTCTGAAAAAATATTTTCTGTATGTATTAACAAACATAATAATAGAGCAACAAGTGTGTGCAGACTGAAAAAGTGTAGGTTATATAAAAGATTTCACTATTTAAGTGAGCACCTTGAGTGCATCTTTAAGTGGACATTCTAGAGAATTTCAGGATCTGTTGGGTAAGCCAGGTCTAAATTTATTCCACCAATCAGACCAAAAAGACTGGCATGCAAAACCATACCACCATCTGCTGTCATTTCTATTATAAGTACAGATTATCTTCTTCAGCAAACAATAGTGTAAACAGTGCTATAAAAAGAGTTTATAATTTAATAATAAATAGAAAGTAAAAGTAATTTTAAAATGCAATCACAATCTTATCATTTTGCTGCTGACCTAATAATGAAGTCTACTTTTCCAGATAATAATATCTATATCATTACTTGTGTAGCAGATCAGGTTGTTCTGATCTTAAATCCCACAATGGAGTGTCATAAAGTCATTTACACTGGGACTGCATCATAAAAGAGAGAATGCACACTAATGTGAGCTCAGCGTGCTCTTGCTTACATCATTCCTCAAGGGTGCAGAATCGCTGCACAGTCCAGACTGAGCGTCTGCTTCCTCTAACCCTTAAGAAATACAAATGTAACATCAACAAACGGCATGCTTCTGCACATGAGGGTTTTGAGGAGGTCATTTGACAATGTTACAATGTAGCACACTACATATACTATTGTACTATTTCATTTTATTGCAATGAAAACTTTAGATTCAGGGGGAGAAAATCTGAGGTGCATTTCAACAAAGCAATTTTTGGAAACAACTACCATTCTAAAGTTTGGGGTCTGTAAGGCTGGAGTCTGCTTACCAAGGCTGCACTTATTTTATCCAAAATACCAGTAATATACAGTAATATTGTGAAATATTATTACAGTTTAAAATAACCAATTTCTATTTTATATATTTTAAAATGTAGTTTATTCCTGTGATGGCAAAGGTGAATTTTCAGGATCATTACTCCAGTCTTCAGTGTCACATGATCCTTCAGAAATCATTCTAATATACAGATTTGCTGCTCAAGAAACATTTCTTATTATTATCATTATTTTATTTTTTTTTTTATGTTTGTGGTTTGATATTTTCTTATTCTTTAATTTATAGAAGTTGCAGTATTTATTAATTAATAAAAGGATACATCCCCCCCCCCCCAAAAAACCCCAAAGTTATGATTTTTCTTTTCTTTCTTTTTTTTTTTTTTTTTGAAGGGCTCTTAAAAAAGTTAAATTAACTTACCTTTCACATCACAACCAAATTACAGATTTTTACTGAATCTTTATTACATCATTGTTTTTAATGCATCTATTTATGTATGCATCGTACATTAGAATACAAAACCAACAGCCAAGTCATTGAAATAGCAAGACCATCTTTCTCCAGCAGGTATTATA
Source organism: Chanodichthys erythropterus (assembly GCF_024489055.1). NCBI lineage: Eukaryota > Metazoa > Chordata > Actinopteri > Cypriniformes > Xenocyprididae > Chanodichthys > Chanodichthys erythropterus. The sequence goes on along the minus strand of NC_090236.1, from coordinate 23,904,754 downwards.
GACGTCTTTTGTTTCGATTTATGAGGATTCAGGAGGAGGTGTTTGAGGTTCAGGAGGAGGTACAGGGGTGCATCAGATCGCTCAGGCAACTGCAGTGCTGCAATCATAGGATCCTGCTGCTCTCCCCACATGAGCATGAGCTCATCCCATCGGAGAGGCCAACCACAGAGAGGGAATCACACACACAAACACCTCTGCACACATGCAAGGGAGCCACTTACAGGAGATACACACACTCACAGGGGACTCTTCTGTAAGACTGAGAAAGGTTCTTGCACAGTGAAACATTGCTATATCACTTATTTCTAAATAGAGGATTGGAGAAGCACAGAAATTAGATTTTATTAACGGGAATTTATATGCAAATGACGAGGTCATCTAAGACCACACCTTCTACCCAGCTCTCTCATCAAAAGGAATTTGACCTCTGCTGAGTGAAGCATCTGTGTATTTGAGGTAATTGTAAAAGAGTAAAATTTGTTGCACCCAATTAAAACCCAGTGGATGTACTAAAGAGCTTTAGCATCCTGAGTATAGTGAAGCATTCATGTGCACTGCTGTGCATGGTAAGTGGTCGTGGTGATTTAGAGCAGGTGCACACACAACTGAGACCCCTTCTGTGCCAACTAAATCAGCTGACTTCAGACAAGACAATCAGATCAGACAAACAGCTTTAACACCTCTCTCTCCAAAATCACCACGGTTGTGTTATTTTATATAATATCCTTCATAAGGTAAAATAACTACTGTAAACAACAGCTTTGAGACTGTATTTGCATTGGTTAAAATCTTAGACCTGCAATTAAATAATCATATTAAGTGCATTTAACTATATGTATCAACTATATGTATTTACTATAAATGTATTTTCCTACATTTCCCTGATAGTAGGAAAATCAATTATTATGGAATGCATAAACACATCTGAGGACATGATTTTTTTTTTTTTTAATAAATTATATTTATTTATTTATTTACCACACTAAATGAGTGCATTAAACTGACATCCCTTATTTTGACTTGTTCCAACACTCATCATTTCTATCGGCTCCATCTGAAGATTATATTTCTGATAAGTTTGAGGGCATGTGCTCACTTTACAAGGAATACTCTTGATTGAGCTATTATATCTACATCAAAGGTCCTTTTATCTTGCACTGCAAACCCCAACGCTCAAAATAATTAATTGGTTTGAGTAGGACAAACTTAAAATGTAAACAAACTAGTTCTGTCAAATTAACTTTTATGAGTATTTAGCACTTTATCTTTTTAAGGCAAGTTTTTTTGGGCAAGATAAATGTAATATCATCATCAGTAATATCATTGCGCCTGCTGCACCCATGGTATGGCAGCAAAGTTCCTTGAGGAGAGTATGGAATGAGAGTATAGTTCCTAGTCATATCGGCCAAGAAAATCACAACTTTTCATTTTCCGTCGGTCTTAACTACAGAAGAGTCAAGTTTTAAATAGGAAAAATATCTAAAATCTTTAGTCTTTTTTGAGCGAGATGCTAACGGTCTAATCAGATTCAACGATCTATGCTAAGCTGCAGCTATAACAATGCTACCGCCAGACCCAGAGAATGGCTGAATGGATTCAAAAAGGTAAAACTCAACTGTTTAACTTCTAGGGGAGTTGGAAAATGAGCCTATTTTCAAAAATAGTGGTGTGTTCCTTTAAGTGGGATATTTAGTAGTGATTAATGTTTTATCATGCTAATTCAGAAGAGTTTCTGTTAATGTTGGTTTTTGGAGAGTTACCATAATGGTGACAAGTGGTGCATGCGGCTTGGTTTGAGAGCAAGTATGTTAAATGCTTTATATTGCTGTACTCATTCAGGAAGGGCAAATTAGCAAATTAGCAAGTTAGCATTTTCTGAATTAGCTTGTTATATCTAGCTAAGTTTAAAATGTTTACATCGAGGTTACATGAGCATTTTAAGTTAAATGTATGAATTAGTAGTGTAACATTTTAGGTAAAGAACAATTAAACTAGATCTGCAGGTATGATGCTCCTTTTATTGGCAAAGTATAATAAACATGACCGGCATTTTAGGTTTTGTTTTTTGTTTTTTGTACTAGAAGTCTCGATCAGATATTCATTCAAGGATTTTCAACTACACTAGCATTTTAGTGCAATCATTGTTAAGTGTGAAGTGCATGATCTATTATATGAAGATCTCCAAAGGCAGCATGCAACACACTGGCTACATAAATCAGATCAGTGTCATGTCTCATATCACACTTGCATACTAAACATGGTTCTCTTGTAAATTTTCAGAAGATGTGCATGCTGTTTAACAGACAGGGAAGGTCAATGCTTCTGTTAAGATAAATCTAATTCAGAGATTCCAGTGACAACAAAGAAACAGAGACATAAGGAATGTTCTGCACTCATTCCCTTTCCTAGATGGGATCAGGCATTTTCAGCACTGCTTTCATTTTCACACTATAAAATATGGTAGAATTACTTGACTTGTAAGAATGCATTTTGATTACTATATTTTTTTATGGCAATCAAATTCATGAACTGAATCATGTGATCTTTAACATGTGCTTTTCTAACCCCTGATTCAGCTTAAGTCAGACTTTTCTCAAAGGAATCTGATAGTGGAGCATAATCTCACAGTCTTTTTATTGCTTTCCAAATCTGATTATCATATAATCTAAAATACCTCAAGATGCACTGAGGCACAAGAGGTTGAATTCACCCCCATTCATGCAAATTCGGGATCTCAGATAAAGGGCATGGCGTGTTGAATCAGTGGACCAAATAACAAGTGGTTTCTTGTCCCTAATGAGGAGGTGATGAGCAGCTTATGCAACGCACCCCTGCTGAGAAAGACAGAACTTAAAGCTGTGCTCTGATAACTCTCAAAGAGACACAGAAGAAAAATCCCAAAATGCACTGGGAAAAGACCTTTACCCTATAAACTCATGCCACAGCTTCCTGATCCTTCTTGTCCATTATAATACAGCAGCTTGTTTACCAAACAGAATGATATATTCTTTATCAGTGGTTGCATAACCTAAACAGACACAATCGCCAAAACACAAGGGAGCTGTTTTCCCCAGAATAGGTTTACAGGGCAGGGGAAATTATGCACACAACACTTACTTATTGAACCACTTGTAGATGAAAAACAAAAAAACTAAAAAAAAACTCACTTGTAGATACTATATGCAAAACAAAACAAAAAAAAAACTCACTTGTAGATGTTATATACAAAACAAAAACAAAAAAACTCACTTGTAGATGCTATATACAAAACAAAACAAAACAAAAAACTCACTTGCAGATGTTATATGCAAAACAAAACAAAAAAACTCACTTGTAAACATTATAAACAAAACAAAACAAAAAAAACCCGCTTGTAGGTGCTATATGCAAAACAAAACAAAACAAAAAAAAAACTCACTTGTAGATGCTATATGCAAAACAAAACAAAAAACCCACTTCAGATCATCAACTCACTTGTAGATGCTATATGCAAAACAAAACAAAACAAAACAAAAAAAAACTCACTTGTAGATGCTATATGCAAAACAAAACAAAAAACCCACTTCAGATCATCAACTCACTTGTAGATGCTATATGCAAAACAAAACAAAACAAAACAAAAAAACTCACTTGTTGATGTTATATACAAAACAAAAACAAAAAAAAACTCACTTGTAGATGCTATATACAAAACAAAACAAAACAAAAAACTCACTTGCAGATGTTATATGCAAAACAAAACAAAAAAAACTCACTTGTAGACATTATAAACAAAACAAAACAAAAAAAACCCGCTTGTAGGTGCTATATGCAAAACAAAACAAAACAAAAAAACTCACTTGTAGATGCTATATGCAAAACAAAACAAAAAACCCACTTCAGATCATCAACTCACTTGTAGATGCTATATGCAAAACAAAACAAAACAAAACAAAACAAAACAAAAAAACTCACTTGTAGATGCTATATGCAAAACAAAACAAAAAACCCACTTCAGATCATCAACTCACTTGTAGATGCTATATGCAAAACAAAACAAAACAAAACAAAAAAACCTCACTTGTAGATGCTATATGCAAAACAAAAAAAAAAACAAAAAAAAAAAACACAAAACAAAACCTAATGTGGTTTGTGAACTAATAGGTTGTGAATATCAGATCATCTTAAGACCCACTGAACTGCACACAGCACTTGTTTAAACTCGCATTCAATTACTAATGTTGTCAACCCAAAGATCCACAGAGGTAATGTTTAAATATATCTTATGGCCAAAAGTCATAATCTATGAGGACCATCTATGAAGAAAAACATAGGCTGGGGTCCGAATGGAGGGGCTTACAACACCCTCTACTTTACACTAGGTAGTTTGTGTAACTCTTTGAGTTGTAGTTTACATTCCTGTCCTGTTATCTCTCTCATTCTCTGTGTCTGAATGGTCTGGCCTTGTCTGGGGAAATAGAAAATCTGCCGACATCTATTATACTCTTTTTTCCCCTGAGTAAGACTACAGGAAGGCACTGCAAATGCTTCATTGCAAGACCTTTTAAGAGCAAAAGAACTTTACATAACATTCTATGAATATAATGTTTAGCTTAAGCCACGCACACTTAGTGAGTTAATGAATGTAAACTGATACTTATGACTGATGAGTTGCATTGTCTGCGATTACAGTCGGTGTTCAAATTCCATGTGTGAGTATATAAATCGGCTCCCGTCGAAGAAAACAATCGGTATGTGTGTTCAGTTCAGTCTTAGAATGTTTCAGCTAATCGTTAGGTGTGTCCCCGGCTTTAGACCCTCACTTGCATGTTCACTATACACTTCCGTGCTGTATTTCTGCTACTTTAAATTAAATTGTTTGGAAATGCTACATAAAGGCTGAGAGAGCTAATGAAAAACACTTAATAGCATTTGGTATGTTGTTTGTTTGGATTTGCAGACATTTCGCACAAACTTCTTCGTAGTTTCCTCATGTGTCACATGCCACAAGACTCAAATTTCACTAAATGTTTTGCTTAATGAAGCGCATAAATCTCTCACTGCTCACTTGTTTTCTTCTTCAACTAATTTTCCTGTCTATTTCCCTGTCAGGCCAAGTGTAACACAAGCCGATGTATTGAGTAACTGAGTGTGGTATGTAATCGTCATTCTAAAACCTGTATGTCAGAGGGATTGGGGGCCTCGAGCATCAACACACACACACACACACACACACACACACACACACACACACACACACACACACACACACCTATCAGTCCCAAACGACAAAATGCATGCTAACGCATGTATCCACACCCATACTTTTACTCACAACGTCTAGCTCTGACATGCCAAAACACTGTCATCTAAAGAGAAACCGGATAATCGAACTGCCTCAGGAAAACACAGATGGGAAAAACAACTCCCATTCATGTGCAATCCGAGCTCTAATATTCCTGGCGGGAGAGCAGATTGTGACGGATCCTCTGTCACAATGACTTTGCTTGAGAACGGTATTGTTTGGGAAAGTGCTGTTTCATGGCTCTAATTTCAGCTGGAGGTGTAGAGATATAAAAGGCTAACAGTCAGTGCTGTTCGTTCATAGCATGAAGTTTGACAGCTGATTGATTAAGTTGTTGACTGCTTATGTCAACAAAATTATGGCTGAAACGATCAGTACGCAGTTATGCTGACCAAGCTCATGCCTAACCTGCCTACATTTCCCACGCCAGAAAGCCAAAATATGAATTCAAAAGAATCTCTTTCAGAGAGACTCGGGCTGTGAGGATGCATTTATTCACAATCATAATCTGACACATGCTGTGCATAACATATTGCAATTCAACAATGGCCCACAATGAGAGGTTCTTACTTCACAGATGAAGCTGCTGAAAGAGCTGAGTAAGACGGCACTGCGCTTAAACTGAGCTGCTACTGCAGAGCTGCTTCATTACAACACAACTGTAGTGTCCTGTCAGGTGGCTAGATTTAAAAAGCACATTTCAGCATTCCATAAAAACAGCTTAGTTTGCTTTTATACCAATTAAAGAAGTAGGGGACATATTTGGGCACTTAAAGAGCTAGTTTGCCTAAAAATTAAACATCTGTCATCATTTACTCACATTCATGTTGTTCCAAACCTGTATGACTGTATGGCTTTCTGCTGCGAAACACAAACCACTGACTTCCATTGTATGAGTGGAAAAAAACAGACATTTTTCAAATATAACTAAGACTGTAAGAAAGTCATACAGGTTTTAAACCACATAAGGGTGAGTAAATGATGAAAGAATTTTCATTTTTGTGTGAACTATCCCTTTAAATCACAAAAATAATAAATAATAATAATAACAATGTAAATAATAAGCAAATAATAATAAACCATTTATTTCAAAATTGTTTTAATATTTTTTGACTGTTCCACAGTTATTGAATAATTTCTACAACTTTTTTTCTTAAGTTGATTTACTTGCTTACCATGGAGTAAACAGTGTCACTGAAGTGCTTGAGCTAAAATATGAGATGTGATGTTTGAAGAAACAGGTAAAGATTCTTTGTAAACAGTATATTGCCAATATAGTCATTTTAAATCACACTGTATTTTGGTCAATTTATCCCAAAATTGTGACAATATTTTGTAGTTATGTGCATTTGGGATACATCAAATATGAAAGTAAGGAGACTGCTATTTTATTCCAATATTGTCAGTTTCATCCAGAGAGAAAAGAATGAAATTAATTAATCTGGTGGGAATGTAAAATGCTTTTAAGAGAGTTTATTTTCTAAATGTCAATGTTTTATCCTTTAAACCCTAACAAACATTGGTGAAACATTTTGCTTGAAAAGTGTGCTTTAAAATCTGTAAAATAATGCAATGATATTCATACTGTACATGTACTGCAATTTTAGTGTAAGTTTAAAAATACTTTTTGGGGCCACTGTATGGAAAAATGCTAATTACATTTTTTGCAGTCTTGGTACATTTTTTAAGAGTTTTGTATGCATTACTGTGCATTTAGAAACAGGAATACTGACAGTGACAAAAATGTCCCACACTGACTCATTGGCGGCCAATGGCACCATGTCAAAGGGTTTCCACCTCTGCAGTGACAGTAACTGTAAATTCAGCTGGCTGGGAACTTGTCTCTCTCTTTCTGGGCCTATTTACACCTGGTCACTTCATGCATTTTCTCTGTTCGGATAGCTATCCAATCGTAGGGGTGTAAGAAAATATTGTTGATATTGATACACATGACTATCACGATATTATGTTTGGAAATACTGTATTGATTCTCAAAAACACTGTATTGATATTTATTTGTTTGTAGATTCATGACAGCGGCTTTGTGTTCGGCTTAAAGCTAACTGCTAGATGGCAGTGTTATCTCGGAACGTAAACTGTGACGCGGAGAAGCGCAAGGGTATATCGCTAGCGTTAGCATTAGCAAACCCAGCACAAAATACAATAATCCAAGTTTTTGCTCAGATCTTATACATACGGTGATTAGACATATCGCAATATATTGCCTTTCTTACAGTGTCGCAATATATTGCAATATATCGTATCGTAACCTCTGTATTGTGATACGTTTCATATCGCCAGATTCTTGGCGATACTCAGCCCTATCCAATCGTAAAAAAGACCAGGTGTAAATGTCCCCCGAAATGCTTTCTTTTTTTTTTTCTTTTTTTTTAAATCCAACCACTCAAACCACTTCAGGAGGTGGGTTGAGACAAATTCCAAAAGAAACTGGACCAGTGTAAATGCATGGTTGTTGCAACTACATACTGCATGTAAATTTTACTACTCTTAAAATGGTAAAAACATAAACGTGTGAGAGTGTGTTATACTAGCTCCCAGTAGACAAATATGATGGCAACACACATCACCACAGATATGGCCCGCAGCAATTGGGTAAGCCGAAAGTTTGATTATAGCATGATGAATTTGCATATATCGCAGGCATTAAAAATCTAATTTATATTCATTTTGCGGAGACACATTTATGCGGCCAAGTGTAAATGGTACAGTTTTAACAAATCGGACAGCTATCCAATCAGTAAAAGCATGAAGTGACCAGGTGTAAATAGGCCCTCTGTTAAAGTTAGGCTACGATCAAGCTGAAAAACTACTTGCCTTGTGCCACTGAAAACCATTTTTAAACAGCACCTCCCCAAATCCATGACAACGCTGAAGACGCTGCCAATACTGCTTCCCAACTGCGCGAGTCCACTCACGCACACTAATACAGTCGTTGGTGAAGCTTCAATGACTCAATGGGAGAAAGTCCAGGCGGTGATCTAGGCGTCCTTCAATTAATCAAAAACATATGCGATCTCAAGGAACAAACCCAAGGATACAACCAAACTCCTATTATAGGAAGTCTGTCAGACATTTAACACAAAAAACACTATAAAACTAAAATGAATCTCCAATCAAAAGTGATCAAACTTAATCTCATTAGACTGAAAAAAGCCAATGTATCAGATCCTGACATGCTAATATTTTCTGCGACAACATGTTCTCCTAAAACATCAACATTTCTTTCACCAGAGCAAATATTTCAAAAATGTTCCATTGAACTCAACACTGTCCTCTTTCCAAGAAGCGCAGTTACAAGATAACTTATTAAGAGCAGCTTCATACGAAAATGAACTGAAAAGCCATAACTAACCATGATGACAGTGTGATCCTAATCTGTTCTAACAATCCGTAACCAACAAAATGCTATGAAAACAAGCTGAAGCACCCTTACCTTAAAAAAACTTCGTAGGAAGTATATAACACTCAACATTGTGAGTGTGTTGAGGAGGGGACGGCTTCAATCGTCTTTCACTCCCCCTCTAACCCTCTCTCTCTCTCAATCCTCATGTCCTGTTGAGTTTCTCCAGCCCGTTGCGCCCGCATGCTTACTTGTTGCTATTTAGGAGCGCTCTAAGACTCATGGCACAGCCAGAGGGAGAGAGAGAGAGAGAGAGAGAGAGAGCAAGAGACACACTAAGAGAGACAGAATGAACCTGTCATACTATGCCAGTGGTTTAAGTTTCCTAACAATGAGCACTCCTCCGTTCAACTCAGCTATGTAAAAACAACCATGTTAGCCAGAGAATCATTTAACCATTTCACTTCTGCTCCTACTTAAAAGATTTAATTACACTGTCTGTTGCCGGTCTGAGTGTGTGACAGTAACAATAACAGCGTGCAAGTTGGGCTGCGGGTGGATTAAAAAGGGTGTTTTGGGTGGAAAAGAATGAGGTCATTTTATTTTATTTTTTATATTGTTGGGTGAATGTCTGTGAAACACCCAGTGTCTGTGCTAATGTTTTAATCTTACACCTCCCGCCCAGCAACGCTACCTGTGGTGTCTTGATTTATATAAACACTATGAGTGTGAGGTGGAACTAAACATCACTTGGCCGTTGCTGCAGTGAGGTCAAGTGGGCACACGCTCTCCAAAGGCCTGGTGTTATCATGTGTTTATGATAGTGGTGGAAAACATACTGGGGGACGGTTTAACCCAGAGGGCAGGGTCTGCAGTGGAAAGTGTCACAGCTGAGCAACAGATCTATGAGATGAGGAAAAAGGGCAGCGGTGTTTATTTGTCCAATAGCAGAGGTATACTTAAAGCTGAAGTGTGTAATTTCTGTGCCGCTAGTGTCACCAAAATGAACTGCAAAAATAATGGTTGTTTTGTAAACACTAACCTGTCTTCCATCAGTTGACCAAGCAGATAGGATCATTTGGGGCAGGACTTTTTTTTTTTTTTTGAACTAGTTTGTGAAAGATCAAACAAATCAACCTACGAATAGCTTACTTATAGTTGCATATTAAGCTGGAATAGGAAAAAAAAAAAAAAAAACACTTTTGATGGGTATATAATAAACTTTGTAGCCTTTGATTGTTTTCCCTGAAAGGCCACTTAAAGGGATAGTTCACCCAAAAATGAAAATTATCCCATGATTTACTCACCCTCAAGCTATCCTAGGTGTATATGACTATCTTCTTTCAGACGAACACAATCGGAGATATATTTAAAAAGATCCTGGCTCTACCAAGCTTGTGGTACTGGAATGGTAGTGAAAGGGGCCTGTTTAAAGTCCCAAAAAAATGCATCCATCCATCATAAATATAATCCATGTGGCTCCAGGGGGTTAATAAAGGCCTTCTGAAGCGAAGCTATGGGTTTTTGTAAGTAAATATCTATATTTATATTGTAAATATCTATATTTAAAACTTTATTAACTATAATAACTAGCTTCAGGAAGCTCAGAGGACAGAGCAAAACAAAACACCGGTCACAAATTAGAAGTCTAAAATGAGAAATTTTAAAGAGAAATGTCGGAGGATTTCGATATAAGAGAAGAGGAGCTTGAGTTTGTTGCACAGCCCTATTTGTATAAACATGAGAGGTGTCTAAGCTTAAAATACATCGCTTCGAGGGGTTACTAATTTGGTGCAAGTTCACTTGCGGTCTTCTGGCAGAAGCTAGTTATTTTAGTTTATAAAATTTAAATATGTATATTTTCTTACAAAAATCATCGCTTTGCTTCAGAAAGCCTTTATTAACCCCCTGGAGCCGCAAAGATTATATTTATGGTGGATGGAATGCAATTTTTCTTCGTGGGGAGGGGTCAAAACAGGCCCCCTGTTCACTACCATTATAAAGCTTGGTAGAGCCAGGATCTTTGTAAATATATCTCCGATTGTGTTCGTCTGAATGAAGATATCGTCACATACAAATAGGATGGCTTGAGGGTGAGTAAATTATGGGATAATTTTCATTTTTGGGTTAACTATTCCTTTAATGTTGTCTTCTTGCACCAAAAACAGTTTTCATTTTTTCTGAATACTGAATACAACTGCAACTGGAAAAAAAAAAAAAAACAGCTTTCATTGCATTGAACCTGATCTGAACTTTTCACCAAGATAAAACATACACCATTCAAAAGTTTGGGCTCAGTAAGTCTTTTATGCTCACAAAGAATTTCATTTACTTGATCACTAATACAGTTACAGTTACAATTACAATGAAATTAGTGATGCACTGATTTGGCCGATTTTGATTTGTTTACAAGCAAACTGGCTGATTACGATACTTCCAACACTCTCAAAACTTTTCTGCAGAAAGTCATTTCCCTTCAGAGACACACTCATATAAACCCCAGTTCAAAGTTTATATTTTTCTTCCTATATTTCGAGTATCACAAACATTGTTGTGCCTGGTATAGTTTTTGCATTGCTGGTGCTTCTGCGTTTTCTATTCTTCACGTCCGTCTTCAGAGTGTTCCGTCTCTGGCCTGTGTTAACATCCTGTTTACCACTTTGTAATATTTCCACACAAATTCAATTTTGGGAAATGATTGCAATGCAGTGCAAGTCCAGAATAGTGATCGGCCAAAATAAAACTAAAAACCGAAGTAAATCAAGAGGATGAGGAAAGACACATTTTGGGTAATACAGTAAAGGACAGTGATTCCAAGGTAGCATATTTCTGCTATAGTAATGCATCCAAAATGGCATGTAAAATCATGTCAGTGTAAAAGTATGTTGGAAAGACAATAGTATAATGGTGCCATTTCAGTATCAAGATTCATATTTCACTTAAGCTTTGAAAAAGTGTAGGAGTTCTTGACACAGAGTGCCCTCTGCTGTATACATGTGGAAATGCAACCAGGGGGCAGTAAAGGCCCATCCCTAGATGCTATGTTAGATACTTGGGAATGGGATTTAATACTAATATGATGAGGATTTATCAGATTCAACTATCAGAATCTAATGGGGAAATTTGTTATTATCTGAAATCTTGGAAAATATGAGCATGTCAGTCGATACACCTGCACTGTAACAAATGATTTGGTAACACTTTACAATAAGGTTTCATTTACTAACATTAGTTAACTAAATTAGCTAACATGAACTAAAAACTTCTACAGCATTTATTAATCTTAGTTAATGTTACAATTAACAATTACTAACACATTATTAAAATCAAAAGTTGTATTTGTTAACAATAGTTAATGCACCATTAACTAACATGAACAAAAAATGAAGTTATATTTTTATTAACTAATGCAATTAACCCTAAACCAAACCCTCACCCAAACCCTATAATAAGTAATATGTAGTTAACTATTATTACTCAGTACTTAAATATATAATTGTTCAATGTTAGTTGATAAGTAATACATTAACTAATGTTAACAAATGAGACCTTAATGTAAAGTGTGATTTTTCAAAATTATTTTAAAATATTTTACAAGAAAATACCATTTCAGTCTTTCTACTTCAAAATGTCATGTTTAATTAAATGTGTTACTTGCTGTTTCTTTGTAATTATTTGTGAAATTCACTAGCAATTGTTCAGTATTGTTTCTACACCATTTTTTGTTTTTAAAGAGTGGCAGATACAAAGACTGACCTAAAAAAGACTGGCAACTATTAGAATTATAACCAGACTTCCAAAATCCAAATTATTGTCTGTTGATCAAATGTTTTTTGTCCTATTATTTTATATTGTAGCCTAACAAAGAACGTCTTCTATTCTCTGTTTTGTCTACACCTTTTTGGCTTCATTCACAGTCTGCTGTGACCACAAATCACCGCCTGCTGCCCACAACAGCAGACAATTCAGCCGAACTCCTCAAGCCCGTCCTCTGTGTCTCTGCCTGTAGTCTCCACTGTTTCCTGGGTGATGGCAGCCTCCCTCGGGGCTATTCAGTGTGTCAACTCTCTCTGGGAGGTAGACGGTCGGGGCAGTTGGCGACGGACCAGTAGCTCTAGTGACCGGTACCCCTCTATCTCTCTCCCTCACACTTCTCTCTCTCTAATTTAGTTTGACACTGTTTAGTCGAAGGCTTTTCTTGAATGAGGCCATTGTGAACAAACTGACTGAATGACAGTCACAAAGGAGAGTGTCCGTTTTTCGATTTCTTGCACTTTAGCAGATAAAGATTTCCACAGTATGAGCAAGATGACAGGACTCTGTCACAATGCTTTGTGAGGGCTGAGGAGAGGCTTATGATATTCTCATAATGGACATGAACTCTGTCAAGAGGCTTTCACAGAGACAAAGAGGTGGGAAGACAGTATGCCGGGAATCGACACAAAACGCATTATAATTACAAAAGCAGTCGGAGAGCACTCAGCTACCCACCAGATCGCTCACAGCAGCCTCCCACCACGATTCTGACAACTCAGCACAGCTATACATACAAAAGCACTCAAGAAAACACACCCGCACTGAAATGTACACAACGGCCCGTGCGCGTGTTCCCAAACGGAAGCTGTATGTGAAAAGTCAACTTTTATAAGCAATTCAGGCACTGCATTTAGTTCCTGCAGGAAATTAGTAGGTTAATACTGAATTCTTGCAAAGCATTTTTCGGCCCCCACAATTTCCTCATGCCCCATTAACCTTTTTTAAAGCACCAGAGGCACAAATGTTTTCTACTTAAATACTATTAGATATATTCAATAAACTATTATTGTAAATAAAATAAATATAGAAAAATGTTTGTTGATTCAATGTTTATTGCTATCCCAAATTTGGGGATAAATAATAATAAAGCAGCACTCACACAGTCCAACTGTTTATTTAATTTGTGTTTATTTATTGTTTATTACTATAAAATAACAATATCACAGGGTCGGGGTTTTAAACTTATATTTAAACATTCTATCTGTAATATTTGAGCACCTCCTTTTACTAATCATTTACTGAAAATAAAAAGAGAGAGTTTCAGGCTCGATGTTGTAGCCTGCTGTAGAAAGTGCCATAATAGCTTATCCTTAGAGGTTCATGTTTTAGAACCAGTAAGTTCTGCAATTTTTTATAGTCTTAGTTTCACAGTACATCACAGTAGTCATATAAGAAGGAAACACATCACATTTTAAAAGACCATGTAGCATGGGTCACAAAACCTTGACTTGACGCTTGTTTAACATGACCTTCAAACCTTGGGTGGGTCAATCACACGGAGTGACAACTCGTCTGCTAGGATCACGTGTTCTCAATTGTTTGTTTTTTTGTTTGTTGTAAGAAAGGTGGTTCCTTAAAAAAATCAAAACAATCTGTTCAGGAGTACCTGTCTGAAGGGACATTCAGTTATTTAATCAGTTGACTTCAAGCAAAACAAAAAGTTTTGTCTGTGCTGTGATGTCATTTCTTTTATCAGCAGCCAATGTTTTCAAGTAGAATTGTATCATTTTTTTGATAAAATACTTTCTCCTATCTCAGCTCCATGTACAGAGAGACGACTTTCAGTAAGACATCTGCAGGCTGATTTTTGAGCATCCTGACCAACCCAACATAGGAAAGATCTTGACAAGATCTTGACCAAAAAAAATGATGCACCTCTTGATGGTTTAGATGTTTTCCCATTAAGAGGTGCATCAATTTTAGGTCAAGATCTTGTATTGACAATGTAATAGGTGAGCACTCTTTAAAGTCTTCTCCAGCACATCCCAAAGACTTTCAATGAATTTCATGTGTGAAAATTATTCTTCATGCTCTCTGAGCCATTCTTTCACAATTTGAGCATGATGAATCTTGACATTTTCATCCTGGAATATGGCCATGATATGTCTTCCTACATGGTTGTTTAAGAAATGAAGGCCCGGTTTCACAGACAGGGCTTAAACTAAGCCAGGATTAGGCCTTAGTTCAATTAGGGAACCTAAAGCTGCTTTTCCAATGTCAGGCCGAACAGTTCTTAGAATGATAAGGAATGGTTTCAGTTGTGTTTCTACTTGAGCCTGGTACAGCACGGCACGATCACAAACTGTTATGGCCCGGAATTCTCGGCACGGTTGTCTAACTGTGCTGAATCGTGCTGGTAGAATCCGTGAAGTGACGTTGCCACTCAGGATTGGTCACTTGTCAGTTGCCTGGCTACCATTTTCTCTGTAGCTGGCTAAGCACTCTATTTAAGTAACATAAACATAAATTGATAATAAAATTCAAAGAAATATCTGATCATCCTCCATAACGCGGCCGTTATTTACATCTTATAACATATATCTGTTGCATTACCAAGGCAACAACTGACGCTTTTGTATTACGTTCAAAAGAGCGTCCGTTATCAGCCGCACAGTGAAAACTGTAACCATACCAGCTGGCCCGGATCAGCATGGAATGGAACAGTTACACAATGAGAAGAGTTCAGCAGATGCAGAGATGAGAGATATGAAACTAGTACATCTAGGAATTAGGTCAATAATACAGTCATAAATCAGCCAATCAGAAAAAAAATATCCCAGGGAGCTGTGTAATATGTAATGACACATGTGGGGTGACCTCAGATGTGATTAATCCAAGGAAACCATCTAGGTGAGGGAAGATCTTAGGAATAGTTCTTGATGTCTAAATTTGCAGAGTCCATGTTCCTGAGGTGAGGGAAGTTATTCCCAGAGGCCAGACTATAACCCAACCCATGACAACAGAACCTCCCAGGACATGGAGCGTGAGAACGGAGCAGGAACAATGCAACACGCTGCCCATGGCAACTTAAGCACACACACAATTAAGTTGTTGGTGCATATTACACAGTGCTCTCCTGGCAACAGCAGCTCATTGAGACTGTGAGGGTCAAATCAAAGGCCTTGTATGGAGTGTTCTTCTCAGAAGAACTTCAATTCCCACCTTTAGAGTGCAAACTCAAGAGATTTAACTGCTTTTGCTTATTACTACCAACTGTTTGGACAAGAGAAGGCCAGCGGTCTCCAGGACCTGTCAATCAGAGAGCTTGTGAAATCACTGCATTTTTTAAACAGTGAGGAAAATGGCATGGATTCTGAAGATTTATCATTCACCATAAAATGCAGGACACCTTGGAAGATCAACACTGAATACGCAATCATCAGAGTCAGGGATATATTACACAAGCAGATCTGTCTGGCCTGAAAACAGCATTACACTTACTTCTTAGCTAGTGATCCACACATTTCTGGATTAAAAAGAGAAAATGTTGAGTTGAGCAAAGGATTTGAGATCCTGATATACAAGATATATCTAACAAGTTATACGGAGATGCACAATATATCAGTACCAAATTGGTTGTTGGTTGATATTACTGATTTATTTTTAAACATATTGGTCAATATATAAATATATAATTTGATATTAGCTAATTAAATGTGCAAGTTCATTTATCATGTCTTTATCTTTAAATTAACTTGAAGTAAGTGTCATATAATAGTAAAAATATTTATAAGCCACTTTGAAAGAAAAAAAAGCAAAACCATGAAAAGAATCAAATGAAACAAAGACTCAAAAAGGACACAGATCATCCTAGAGCTTTCCCAAAACAACAGTCAGCAATCCAAACCCACAACACAAATGAAGATCATTTTGATGAAATCTGAGATCTTCCTATGCCTCTTTGAAACTTTGACGCTTCAAAAAGTTCATAAAGAGATCTTAAAACGAATCCGTATTGAGCGGTTTAGTCCAAATTTTTTGAAGAATCATGATCCCTTTACATGGTGAACAGATTGAATTTAGGCTTCTTTCCCATATAAACATTCATCAGCTCACACATCAGTTGTGGTAAACGGAAGCTCAAGCATGTTTGCGTGATGCATGCGAGAACCATGAGGTTCATTCTTGTGTGTTACGCAGCACGTTAGAGCATCATTGTTTTAGTTGCTGTCCATGGAGAAACAGAAAGCTCTTAGATTTTATCAAAAAGATCTTTATTTGTGTTCCAAAGATGAATGAAAGACTTATGGGGTTGGAATGACATGAGGGTGAGTAATTAAGGACAGAATTTTCATTTTTATAATGCACCATGAAACACTTTACAGCAAGATGTACACTCATGTAACAACCTGTATGCAACAAGACCTGAGCATAAGACTGGTCTGTGTTTATCCATGTTTATACAACGCAGTGCTGGTCGTTTGCACAGAGCCTAAACATAGCCCAACATTTTTACTTGAGTCTTCCACACTGTACGTTATTCTTGTATTTTGTTGTATTCCACCAGTTGCATAATGACGTGACAGTTTGTAAGACCATAATGACACATGGCTCTGAGAGTGTGGAAACATAGCAAACAAGCAGTGATTTAGAGGCACAAGTGTTTTCAATCCCCTCCTCCTAAGAGAACTGAGCACCATAAACATGGACTGCACGCTACATACAATACCTCATCACTATATGCTTAGGGATGTACAATGCATCAATGTTACAATAAATATCCATTGCACCCATTACATAATTTAACAATTGATTATAATTATCCAAACACGCCACACGAAAGACTGTATCCCAAGATGGTTCACTCATATTCCTATGAATGGAAGAAATTGCAATGCGCAATATGTCTGAATAATTAATGCCATCTAAATAAATAAAAGTCATTAGGTGTGTTCGACTTCATGTAGCAGACTGATCGTCATCTGACATAAAGCTTTGACTGCTTCAAAAAGTTCATAAAGACATTGTAAAGCAAATCCATATGAATCGAATGGTTTAGTCCAAATTTTTCTGAAAAGACTTGATCACTTTATGTGAATTTAGCCTTTTAATCACATATAAACATTCATCAACGCACACATCAGTTGTGGTAAACGGAAGCTCAAGCTTGACGTGCAAGAACCAATGAGGTTCATTCTCGTGTGTTACGCAGCACGTTTGAGCTTCAGTAAGAGGTTTGTTCCCGCGCGTCAAGCAAGTTCGGTTGAGCTTCTGTTTATGTTCGCTGATCAATGATTATGAATAAAAGCCTAAATTCAATCTGTTCGTCACATAAAGCGATCAAGTCTCTTTAAAAATTTTGGATTAAACCACTCAATTCATATGGATTAGTTTTACGATCTTTTTATGAACTTTTTTTACGCATCAAAGTGGTAGTTGCGTAGTTGTCAATGGAGGAACAGAAGGCTCTCAGATTTCATCAAAAAGATCATCATTTGTGTTCTGAAGATGAACGAAAGTCTAAGAGGTTTAGAACAACATGAGGGTGAGTATTTAATGACAATTTTCATTTTTGGGTGAACTATCCCTTTAAATAGTACATAAAATACTCAAAGAAATGTGTTACTGTTGCTACATGAAAACATCTGATGCCTGTGTACATATTTGACAAATATTGCATGTAAGGGGGATTTTACTTGACACCATTGTCAACAAAAAACTGAAAACTTTTTATTCATAGTGGGTATTCGTTTACACAACAATGCAAACTATTAAAAACAGGTTTCAAAGTGCATGTTTTTGAATACAATACCGTTATCGTCTCCATGTAAACTACAAAAATGCAAATTTGTAAAAACTGACACCACCTAATGTCATTACATGGTCAATCTATAGGTGTGTATTTTCTTTACAACGTGATATCACCAACTAATGGCCTGGCAGCATAATACAGCATTTTAGTCGTTTACGCAAATCCTTGTGAACAGGGATCGTTTTGACAGCATTGTCGCCTCAAAGGAAAATCTTTTCCATGTTTATATCATCGTTGTCATGTAAACATACCCTAATTCGCTTTATCTGCGATAAAGTGCACAAACACCATGCAAGCATCACTACAGAAAGCAGGAGCCAGTCCTCACGTCTTCATTTTCAAACTCTCCCCAACTGCAAGTGGAAAACCTCACAGAATAGTTAAATCCAGTCACAGCTGAACTCAAACATACTTCTTGCATCACTGCAGCTGCCGTCAGATAATGCAGTTTCCACAGAAACACTCATTGTCCTGAGACTAGTGCTTCTGACTGCACATGTGCATTGGCTTTACCAAGCTAAAATACAGGCTTTTTACTCTATTTAGGGATAATAAACCACATTTATGGGTCTATCCATGTCAGACCTTATTGCTAATTTGAAATATGCTACTCAAATTTCACAAAGTTTTTCCCTACTATTTTCTGTTCAAGTAGATCAGAGTTGGTGTTGAATGGCCGAAATACCACCGGAGGAGTTACAAATATGGCTGCAGAGTGAACTGACTTTCCTTGACAGGGACTTCGACCACATTCAGTTCTGAAAACTTTCTTTTCAGCCAAACACCTGAGAAAAATAACATGGACATCAACTTTATGGCTGTACTCAACTTTAAGGTTTTATGCTAATATTAATGTATAATGGAAAATGTATTTTTTAGGCGCTTGTTGCAACTTAATTCATTGTCAGGGCAAATATTTACACCCTTAAAAGGATGCAGATGGCTCATCCAAAACACACCTGTCGATCATATGAATCCTACTAGTCATAACCACATTGAACCACAATAGCAGAATGGTGTTGAAAGGACACGATCACACAGATGAACCAACTAGCAGGTGCAGGAAGTGGAATCTAGCCTCTCTGGAGAACTGCTGAGTCCTGTGAAACTCCCATATATGTTCACTTCTAGGCAGAGGCCAGACATCTGAGTTTGATCTTTCACTGCTCTATTTGCCTGGAAAAATTCTGCCATCCTTTGCTCACCTAAATCCATATGATGTTTGTTCTTCATTGCAACACAAATTGAGAAGTTTTGAAGAATGTTCACGCTGTTCTTTTCCATATAATGAGTGGATGGGGACCAAAATAAGAAAATAAAAGCTCCATAAAAGCATCATAAAAGTAGTCCATACTAATCATATGGATATGGCAATATACTCCAAGTCATATGAAGTCATATATCAGCCTTGTGTGAGAAACAAACTGAAATTTAAGTCAGCATTCACTGAAAATCTAGCTTGACAGCCATCACAATTCACTTTAATTGCATCAAAAAAGCAGCTTGGACATTGCGTTTATCCAATTTTGTGTTCTTTGGAAAAGAAAGTCATATGGGTTTCATTTTTGAGTGAACTACTGTATCCTTTTAACGTGTTAAATAGATTTAGAAAAGCTGAATCTAAAACTACAACTTGACAACTCTAGACAACAGCTATATGCATTAAAGAAAAACATCCAATACTATCCAGTACGTGACAAAACAAAAACAATCCAAAACACACACTCCGAGTTCAACTAGAACTGAGCGACCTCAAACAGAACAAAGGAGGAGAGAGTGAAACCAGATCCTTTATCAGTGTGTTCCCATGCAGAGGAGAAGCTCTGACTCAAGATCAGTTTGCATTGCTGGCATTATCCCACTGCTCCGTTTAAATAAATCTGCTTTGCTGTGAAAGAAACAAAGAGAAGGGAGAAAATGGGGTATCTGTTTCACGAACCCACAAGCCAACAACACCTGCACCAACAGCTCTGAATAACAAGTGCACTTCCTCTAGACAAATGAAGTTTCTGGTGAGCTGGAGAGGGAATTTAAAGTTGATAAAAACTTGTTTGTGCATGTTTTTACATCTTTATTGTCAGTCAGCATGTGAGGTAGTCTGTTGCGTCACAGGAAGGTAAAGGTGCGGTGAGTTGGTAGAAGGGCGTGACTTCTTGGAATCTTGGCGCGTTTCTGGCGTCACCATTGTTGGAGTGTTAGAAACAGCTTTGGAAAGATGATGTGTTAGAAAGATGTTATTCTTTTGGAATAAACGAGTCTGACAGACACATTGTTTTCAGAAAATGGCCTTCAGGCTTTCTAGAAAAACTTGCGCGTCAGTTACTGTAAAACCAAACAAATAATGACGTTGTGCAAATAATCATTACATAAATATGTAGTGATTAAAAGTGTAGTGTGTATAGTGTGTAATTATAAGGTGTAAAAATAATTGGTCATTGAGCTTCTAGTACACTTAGAGCCCGTCCACACAGAGGTCGGGCTCTAAGTGTATATGTACGAATATGTACGGCTTAGCCATATACCTAAAAATTTTGTATCGTATTGGCGTTTTGTCCAGATGGATCTGCGCGTTTTGGGAGCCTGAAACGGGTCCCAAAGTGGATAAATCCAGAAAGACACCCTTGCATTTTCGTGTGTACAGCCAATCCATATATTTTGTGAAAGATGATGTCATCACCCCACATCTCGACCCTAGTCAGACACCGCTATGTCACATAACAGCAACAACAACAACAATGGCAGACTACATGCTTGTGTTTGTGCTGGAGAAGCTACTGAGCTTTACTAAAGTAAAGCTTTATTACTAAGCTTTACTAAAGTTTGCATACAGCTGTTACGACCCTCTATTTGTACCAAGTACAAGTATATAAAAAGTGTAACATGTTAATGTTGAAATTAAATAATGAGAAAAAATAAATAAATAAATAAACGGGTTCAGTTACGCTACTGAAAAACTTGTGTGGTGAGATGAATCAGACAGGGACGGATTAGAAATAGAACTTTTTCTTTAGTATCTCATTGAGAAAAACACCCGATGGTATATACAATACAGTGAACTCAGAAACAAATATTTACAAAAGGAAAATATATATATATATATATATACACAAATAATAAACCAAACACGGAACACAGGAGGGAGGGGAAAAGAGCGGCGCTAAAAATCAAAGAAATAAACAAAACCAAACGTATGCTAACTTACCCCATTTAACATACTAATCTAAGAAAGAAAATAAAGCATCAAAATAATACCAATCGTCAACTAAACTACACTAACTAGCAAACATAAGTACAAAGGGTAACGTCCGCTCCTACCTGGTGTGTATAAACAAACTCAAGCTAACGTGTTGCATTGTGTAAGTCACGTGACATGCTAGCTACCTCTCCTCTCCGAGTCCGGGAAAAATCTTTGGAATGAAATCAACTCATTACCAAAGTGAACGCCATAAGTTTTCCAAGATTGCATACAAAAGGAAAAACAAACAAACTGATAAATCGGAATCGTTAATAACAGACAGCAAGTCACAACGAGAGAAGTCACGCGCGCCTCTCCTCTCGTCACTTCCGGAACTTTATACCAGACAGGAGAGTTCAGATTGGTTGTTTAGGAGAAAGGTGTCGACTCATTGAAGGATGTGATGATGATTGACATACCCGTCAACCAATTGCGAACCTAAGAGTTATGATAGTAGAGAAAAGAGAAAGGACACCAACCAAAAAACAACAACCAAAATACAATCGCAGACGTAACAACAGCGCACAAGGTTTATGCGCATGCTCCAAGTCTTCATCTCCATTTTTAGGGTATCTCACATACTGGTCTAGCATGTATACTACATCGTTTTGAGTCGGTTTCAGTGGTTTCGTGCATGCAGATATTTCTTGAGACAACGCCCATTTGTCCCATTTGTCATTTTAGGTTTTAAAGGGGTGTTCACAATGCAAACTTTTGCTGAGACCACACTGAAGCGGGCTTCTACCCAACAGCCAAAGCCAAATTAAGTCACAAAAGAGCAGACTCATGGGAAAACCTTGAGTGTTTAAAGGTGCTCCAAGGGATGTCATGCGTTTTTAGGCCAAAACCTTTTTTGTCACATACAGCAAACATCTCCTCACTATCCGCTAGCTGCCTGTCCCCTGAACACACTGTAAAAAAACGCAGTCTCTGTAGTCGCCACAAGCTCCAAAAACGGCAACCAAAACAAACTGGTGCAGTCTGGACCAATAAACAATAAACATGCTCCAGCCAATAACCGACAAGAATGATTTTAAATGCGTGTTCATGACTGTTTCAGGAAGCACGAAGGGGGGGGGAGGAGGAGGAGGAGGGAAGGTCTAGCTAGCCTCTGTTTTGTTTGACAACACTTTGAACGTCAACAGGAAGTTACTCCACCCAGGATCGCTTAGAGCACCTTTAAGGTGCCATTTGGGACAAGGCCTTGGAGAGGAAGGCAGAATACAAAGCATACCATGATCTTACGAGTCCTCCCTAAAAAAATTACTATATTATATGAAAATTTGGAAATATGCTTTTTGCAGGTGAAATATACCTTTAACATATTTGCGCAGAGAACATTTCAGGCTTAACAGTTACAGGATATGACAAAGAAACAAGACAAGAATAAGAAATGGGATTTCTGGAAACCCTCAAAAGTAGCTTCCAGCAATGTCTGACAACCAATTCCCTGCTTCATTTTTGGCTGAAATTTCTCCAAGGAGCTGGACACATTTTGTGTTTGGACTATGATATCTGTCAGTTAGGTACAGAGTGTACTACTGTGCAAGTCTATGGTCAGACCACAGGGAGAGAATAAGAGGAGAAAGAAAGAGTGAAGGCAAGATCTCAAACCACTGGACTATTGGACAAAAGACATGAGGTCTGAAACACAAGAAAAAGTGCTGCTCTCACACTTACATAGAGTTGCAGGACTGCCAATAAGAACACAGGGTCAGGGGACCTATGAAAAGCTTGCATAACACCAGACAGGGGGCCGATATACTACAGAAGGAAAACCCAGGAAATTACTTGAATTCTTGACATTAAACCACACTAGCACCACTATTTACTTTCTAAGGCCATTAGGGTGTAGTGCAGTGGTTCTCAGCCGGTTTTGCTTCAGGACTTTCATTGCACATCAAGTATGAACTCAACTCAATTTCAGAACTGTTCATCATACAAAAGCAACAAAAATGTCTTTGAAATCAAATATTGAAATGTATTTATAGGCCTAACAATATGCACAATTATTAACATCACAAAGGCTGAATAGGACATTTTGACAATTTAATGATCTCAGCAGTCAATAAAAAAAAAAAAAAAATGAAGAAAATTAAAATTCTAATTAAAACACTGTTGACAAAAATACCGGAAACTGAAAAACTGCCTAATTAAAATACATTTATTTATTTGTTTATTTATTTATCAGTTTGTTCTGGTTCTCGAATCTGATTGGCTGAGGGCCTCTTCTAGCCATGCAATATTCTATCAGTCTCACCTGAGGAAGTTGAAAAATGAGTTTTTTTAGGCAAGAATGTAGTTATATAGGCCTCAAATATCCAACTTATATATAAACATAGTGCCTATTTGACAATTTGTTTAGACATTTTCGGAGATGTGTGGTCTAGACAGTCAGCAGTCGTTCAGCGCTCATGTACCTGCCACAGGCTTATCACACTTATCTCAGCCAGCCCTTTGGGAATTTGCCACTGGCTCTTAGACAGTGTTTAAACGTGAGATTTAATTCATTTTGGGTATATCAAATCTTTGGTCTTCTTAATCTATTACTTGTTCAAGAGCTAATTGTTTTGGCTAAGGGCAGAAGTTTCACAACTTCATATAGTGCACTTAACTGAATTTTTGTACTATAACTAGCGCTGCTTTTGTACTTTTGACTGTTTGCTTGTGTTTATTTCCTAGCAAACTTACAAACTTCTTATACTTTTATAATGGTTAATATTGTTTATTTAAATATTATTTTATCAATAAATAATATTTTATATAAATAACATATCTGGTATTGAGAAAGGGTCCATCATTGATTGTGATTTCGACTTCAGTGAAAGTTACATTATTGCACCATTAGATGGCAGCAAAGAATGTCTTTATGAGTGAGTCAGTAGCAAAGACTTTTATATTGAAACGGACTGAAAAAAAGTTGTAAACAAGGACCTTGTTTTTACTTTAAACAACACCTTATAAGATGCAACTTACAAATGCATTGACTAGCTCTGTCATGAGCAATCCCCTTAACTGTTAAAAGGACAAATACAAAGAAATCACTTTCCTTAGTGAACATTCAAACTGATTTTGTGATTATGAATACAAGATTGACCTGAAGAAAATCAGCTAGATGCAGGTAATGCACTCGGTTAGTCGATCTCTCTCTCTCATAATACTCTACATAATACAATAAGCTTCAATGAAGCAACACAGCATTCCTTCATTACTAGTTCTAAAGTGGCGTTTTAGAAGTAGTAACGGAGGTTTGGGCTCAACTGTTAAACTGTCAACTTGAGATTTGAATCTGCGGTGGAAGGAAGTAGTTCCACACAAATTAGGGTTTTTAAAGACACTCCGTTGTCGTTTCTTATTTATTTACACACTTATGCTGTCAAACTGTTGCTTGAACGCAATATCACACTCGTAGCCGTGCAATATCGCTCAATATCAGCACGGCTGAGACTGACTGGCTGAATCACAGCAGTGCTGATATAGAGCAAAATCGCACAGCTACTCATGTGATATTGCTCATATACACAACATAAATATAATATTATAATTTGCAAACACAATGAAGATTGTACAAGGGAATATGACCTAGCGTACTGTACATGCTAGTCAAAAATTTTACACATTACGAATACATTATTGCAGTCATAACCATAATAATCTAATAAAAACTAATACATTATTTAACTGGACTGTACTGTTTGTTTGCTTTTTGGTTACAATATATACACTGTAAAAAAAATTAACTGTGTTAATTTTTTTTCATTTAACGTGTTACTTGCCTTTCTTTGTAATTATTTGTGAAATTTACTAGCAATTCATGAGTGAAAATTTTTCAAAAAAGAGAATCCTACACAATTTCTTTAAGCGTAGTTTTGTTCATGTTTTTCATGATGAGTACATGTCTAATTTGTCTAGCTGTCTACCAAGTGACAGATGTTGTACAAATATACAAATGTACAAATGCAAACTAATATCCAATTATTTTGAACACTGAAAGGCTAATGAAAGGCTGAGCAATGAAAGACTAACTTTGCCCTGAGAAAGAGGTCAAACATCATTACAACTGTCCGACCAGGACACCAACACCAGGGTGAAGGCTCAAAAGAAAGCTTGGCTGCTGCCCCAGGCTTGTGGTCCAGATCTGAAAGGAGCTTGAGGCAACCAATCATCCTGTTCGGCTTTCTGCACCCACAAATGAGCTACTAGCTTCTGACAATGTCATATTCCAGTTACTCTAATAAATCTATGTGTATACAGTATGTAAAAAAAAAAAAAAAAATGAAAATGAACCAGCGTGTACCAGAGAAGCGAAAATACTTCAGCCTCAGATCCTGGACGGGAAAGCATCCACCCTGCAATTTTGAGAAAGGGAGAATATTCAGGCAGCATTGTGGACACTATTTAGTATTCAGCACCAGTGTCCACAGAAGCTGTTTTCTCCTGGGAAAAGAACGTTGACAGTTGGCAACTAAAAGGACAGAGGCTTTTGTGAGCAAACTTATGCAAAACCTGACTGTTACTGTAAATCAGGCCCACTCTGGGACGTTTCTCTGGCTCTGAAGGAGTCAGGACTAGCCGGGGGACGGAGGGCTGGCAGGCTATACAGGGCGAGACCGGAACGTTCCACATTTCTTTTCCTCTGGGACAGATGAAACACATTCATGAGCCCCACACAACAGTGAAACAACACCACGCCTTGTTTGTTTTTCTGAACCACAATCTTAACGCACTTTTATTATTGGCTATGTGCAAAACGGGGAAAAATGATATCAATGATAAAAACAACAGCTGTTTCATGAGGGACACCAGCAGCTGCAGAATGCTACTGTACCTGACACAGCAACAATTCCATCGGCATGAGCACAACAGATATTTTCCAGAGCTGTTCATATCTCACTATCCAGCTACATCCCAAAGGATACGAGAAAACATGAATGTTGAAACTAGTTCTGTACAAGACATTATACAAATGTATGGCTAAAAGCTGTTCAGCTCTCTCCTGTCTTTCTTTGTTTATAATTCTAACAAAGTGCCAGCCATTAGTATTCAGTTTTACTATCAAACTAATGTCATTCAACACTTGTAGTTGTACCTGCTGTGATACTAAATCAGTGCTATATAAAAGACTGTTAGTTTATGGATGGATGGTGACCTCTGCTGCTTTGTTTGACTGCCCTTTAACTCTGAACTCAGCAGGAGTTTAAAATAGACTGTGACGGGCACAACAGATTATTCTAAAACTAAGAGAATATATACTAATAGACTATATACTAATATATACTAATATATATATATATACTAATACTAATAGAATATATATATATATATATATATAAAAAAAAAACATTAAAATAAAGTAGCCTATAATATATATTTTAAGATAAAATAGCCTGTTTCAGAAGTTTACTTAATTACCTATTTAGCATTATGACCAGATGTCGAATTGTAAAAAAAAAAAAATAAATAAATAAAAAAAAATTAAAGGGGAATGGGGTGGTTGGGATGGGTCCTGCAGACAACCTTACTCAATGATTTCAAAATTTAATTTAAAAAACATTTTTATTTATAGGATTAAAAATCTACATAAGAATTATTCACGAAATAATTTATATGACTGTAGTATTGTATGACTGAACACCAGACTCTTACCGCTCTTACAGTGGACGGTACAGAGTAAAGATGAAAAGAATAGGTGATCATTTCTGAATGGAACACACCCCCCTCAGAATCGTCTCTCAGTCCCTCACAGTCACACATACAGCACGCATTTATTATAAATTACTGGATAGAAGAAGAAGAATCAGAACTCCAGCAGCTTGTGTGCTTATGTAGAGGTATTGCATTCTTTGTTAGCCATGGCTTGAATGGTTTCTGTGCAGATTTAAACAGTGGCATAGGAACATAGCTCATAGCTTTTGCTTAAATAAATACATAAATAAACATAAATTTAGCTAACATATGCATGTGTGAATTATCTCCTCTGTGTTTGCATTCACTTACAATAATTCAATTTAACTTTGACAACAATCCCTTATGCCGCATTCACGAGGGTGTCTGCGTCAATGCTTGATGGGCGTGTCTGAAGCTTGGTGCTGACGCGACCGTCATAGTGACAACAGCCAATCACATTACTTTCCGCTGTTGCATCATGAATGCAGTTAGCCTGCGTCTGACTAGGACATTTGCATGACTCGATCTGATCGGCTGACACCAACAAGAAAAGTTGAGAAATTTTCAACTTCTGCCACGAGCAACGCTTAACCAAAGACTATAGAATAACACAAGACGCGTAACGTATCGTTTTGAATGGGAGAAAGTGCAACTCGCAATATGAAAGAATAAGTCCCGCCTTCTAAATAAGAGCCAATCGCCGACTGGTAAAGTCCTTGCGTCACTGTAGCGGCCGTCAGAAGCACCGGTTTTTATAGAAACAGTCAGATGTGAGCCTCTGAAATGAGGCACAAGAGACGCGCATTTAAAGGGATAGTTCACCCAAAAATGAAAATTTGATGTTTAGCTGCTTACCCCCAGGGCATCCAAGATGTAGGTGACTTTGTTTCTTCAGTAGAACATAAATTATGATTTTTAACTCCAACCGTTAATGCCTGTCAGTCTTATAATGCGAGTCAATGGTCACACAGTTTATAAGAGTCAATAAACATGCACAGACGATTACAAATTAAACCCTGCGGCACATTGATGTCCTAAGACACGAAACGATCGGTTTGTGCTAGAAACCGAACACTATTTATATAATTTTTTACCTCTAAAACACCACTATGTCCAACTGCGTTCAGCAATCGCTTGGTGATGTCTGATCGCGCTCTGACAGCAACAGTGATGTATAGCACTCATTGAAGTATAAGCGCGAGACATCACTGCCGTTATCAGACATCACCAAGCGATTGCTGATCGCAGTTAGACATAGTGGTGTTTTAGAGGTAAAAAATTATATAAATTCTGTTCGGTTTCTCGCACAAACTTATCGTTTCGTGTCTTAGTACATCAATGTGCCGCAGGGTTTAATTTGGATTTGTCTGTGCATGTTTATAGACTGTGTGACCATTGACTCGAATTATAAGACTGACAGACATCAACGGTTGGAGTTAAAAATCATCATTTATGTTCTACTGAAGAAACAAAGTCACCTACATCTTGGATGCCCTGGGGGTAAGCAGCTATACATCAAATTTTCATTTTTGGGTGAACTATCCCTTTAAGTCTGCACATGCGCAAAAGCATGATCCAGCCTAAAAAAATACAGTTTTTTGTCATGATTCGAGCGTTTGGAAAAATAATTTATGAGACAGTTGTTATCAGATTAATTTCATTAAATTTCATATTTGAAATCACCAATCAAAAGCTTGGCAAACAGCTTTGGAGAATTTGATGTTCCCCATTCAAAGAGATAGGAGTTGCACTTGCATGCCTAAGATGCATTTCAAAGATGGCCGCTGAGTGAAATGACTTGTCTTAAAGGGACTTTGGCTTAACCCACAATTCATGCGGCGACGCATGACGTTCCCATTCAAAGTAAATGCGAAGCATTAACGCAGACGCCCCGTGTGAATGCACCGTTACTGAATCAACACATTTTAGGTATATTCGTTATTCTTTCCAAAGTTATGTCAGAAGGTAGTATGTCCTTAAACACTAATAAAATAAATATCATACTTTCTGTTCTTTTCTTTTTTTAAAGAATTTCAAAAGACACCTTTGAACAGGCCTCTTGGCTATTTTGAACTGAGCGAAAAATGACAAAAGCTTGCTTGACTGTGCACAGCTCATTACAATATTGAGTTCTGATTGATCTATTGTTGTTATTTATAGTTTGTTAATTATCATATGTAGAGAACTTTAATATTCCATGATAAGTTTTATGTAAAGTATTAATTTATCATGATAGTATTTGTTGAAATGCATTTAATTCATGCCAATTTAAGTTAAAAAAAATAGTATTGAAAATCTAATGGGAATCACCAATGACAAAAAAAACTCTAGACACAAGAAAGTCTAGACATAGGGGGAAATAATGTCAAAATGCAAAAAATCTTAATAGTCCCATTTTTTTACTTTATTATAATATATTTTTTAATATTAAAATAATTACATAAAGTATATAAACTATTTTTAATTCCTTTTTTTTTTCTTCAGATTTTGGAATAAAATGGGCATGTTTTCATGAGATTCAACCATTTATTTGATTACGCAGTACTGTGGAACCATTTGCAAAACTAACATTTCTAATAGTTCACTGGAACAAACACATAATTCTCAATGTGGGATCAAACAGAGTAAACCTTTAAAAACTGAGAACAGTAGCCTACAACCTGTAAATACAGAACCACATTAGACTGTTTCACAGAAGAGCTATATGATATAAATGTGATCTCAAAGCCAAAATGCACACAATTCAGATACTGTATACAACAAGAGTTCACAACGCCAGAACTGTGTGACGAATCAATGGAATCCATGAGATTTTTACAGGCTTCACATCTAAACAATGGTGTTTTATTAAGTAATCCATCCAAATGTGATATAGCCTACTTATATATACAATAACAATTTATTGTCTTAACTATAGAAAACCGGAGAGCACAACTGCAGTAGTTGTTCTATCAATAATGGATTAAATCATAAAATATAAAGAAAATGGCTAAATCCTCTCAGTGTAAAACAAAACACATTGGCGGCTACATTACAGCATGGTGTAAAATAACATGGCTGAACAAAGAACAATGTGTTTGACCTCTTTACAGGTGTCTGCACTCCAAAGTATACATCAATGAGACTTTTGAAGTACAGAAACCAGAGAAACATTGCAATAGTCACCGCATGTCCAGAAAGAAAATGGATTGTTAAACTGAACACAAGAAGATTTACATCAAGTAGTTCTCAGACATACCTGTGCCATGCCTCTGTTTGGCATCCTAACAGCCACTCTTCTCAGAAAGCTGATCCGAGTTCAGCCAGACTGGCTCCCAGAGTCCATTCATCGCCCTGACTGCTCCTCAAGCACTGAGACTTCCAGTGCACTCACTCCACAGCCTGTGGCTCAAACAGTGACACGAAAACAAAGGAGGAGGAAGGAGGAAGCCCATCCCAAAACACAGAGCAAAAGAGGGAGGAAAAAACGGAATAAGAGAAAAGGGCCAGTCAGGACAGCCTGATGGCGCTAAGAAATTCAGGTTTTCTGAATAAAGAGAGGGAGAGAGACCAATCGCAGGGGAGCGGGTTCCCTTCTACTTTTCGCCTGGAGGATGCTAATCATTTCTCTGTGCGGTCTGACAGGTAAAGTCTGTGTGCTCTTTTTATTTAGACTACTGGGTGTTTGCATGGCAATGTATCCTCGTGAGGTTTACACAAAAAAGTGCTATGTTTTCAAGAGATAAAACATCAAGGCCAGGTGGACAATAGAGGAAGGAAAATAAAAAGCTTTCTATCAAGTGAAAGGGAATGATTCACCTCAATTATTTAGAGCAGTGTTTCACAAAAAAAGCAGTGTTTTTTGTCTTATTAAGTAACTCCATAGCCCATTAATGTTTCAGTGACACCAGAGCTTTGGCAATAACATTACTAAATATTACTAGCCACTATTAAAATGATTCACTTTTAAACAAACATCAGACAGGTCAAGATTCCCTTCACTTGTCCCTTTAAAGTCTGCATGAATAGTGCTGCCAAAAGTACCGACCATGATACCAAGTCGGTACTGAAATTTCAAAAATGTGAGCACCGTTGAGTGGATTCGTAAACACCTCTGATTGGCCTTTGTGTTCACGCGGTCATCAGATATGTCTGTGATTGGCTACAATGGCCAATCAGAGGTGTTTACAAATCTGCTCAACAGTGCTCAAAGTGTCACATTTTTAAAATTTCAGTACCGATTTGGTATCGCGGTCTGTACTTTTAACAACACGAAGCATGAACACAGCAGTGACTTTCCTGAAAGAATCAGTGTTTTTGAATGAATTGGTTAAAGGCCCTGTATGCGATTTCTCAAATTTGTTGTTGAACACTGTTGATATTTGAAATCAACCCAAACAAACCCACCCCTCTCTTCATTGCTCCGCCTCCAAAACTCACACTCCCATCCTATCCACCCTGCTCCCCAGCCTGATCGCTGCTGGCATGCAAGGCGAATCCACTACCAATGATGCTAAACACTGTTACATACACAAAGCGTGTGGATATCTGTTTATCACAGCTGACGTGCAACAAAATGCTTCACGAAAAATAAAGTGCAGATGGTGAACGAACGACAAGGAAGCACAAAAAATGAACGTACTGTTCACAAGAGTAAATACAAACAAGTAGCCGCAAACAGCACAGCAGCTCCAGACAACCAAAACCAAGTGTTAATTACATGAGAAGGAATCAAAGCAGCCTCCATGTCTGTTTTCAGGCCTTCCCACTTACCTCTCGCCTACCTACCTAAACGCGTGTCCAAAAGCGCTTGCCCAGTCATAAACCTTCATTCCAGTGATATTCTTTTGAGCTCTTTTGTATTGTGTCCCATCTCTCGTTCTGCATTTTTTTATTATTATTATTTTCAAATCTCCCTCTTGCTTGTTCTCTCTCCTCGACCGTCACACACCCCCTAATGCTGATTGGTTAGACATTTGTTGTTGGTATCGGCCGACTAACTTCCAAACAGTGTAGCTGAAAAAATATACACACCACCTTTAAGATAATAATTTAATGACTCACGCGTAAATACGTTTGCGTGATTTGTTTCTTGAATTAATCATTTTTTAATGAACTGGTTGAGTGAATGATTCATTAACAGTGTAACGTTCACTCCAATCACTGAAAAATTCCCACCACTAATGCACACTGGCAGTCTTTTGTTATTACTTTTTGTTGTTATTATTATTACTATAGTTTAATTTTTAATCCATTCATTTTGTTGTAATTTCTGTTTTCTAGGTTTAACAAATTAGAAATCTTTCCAAGTAATCCATTTGGTTGAAAATCACTGACCAATTATGAGAGGAAGAAAGCATCATTTCCCTTTGAAAAGGCCAATTACATTCATCTGATTGGTACTCAACAAAATCATTATCCACAGGTCAGCATTCATAAATGAAGTCTATATGCTGCAGGTTTTAGTTCTTAAAGGTGAAAGGAAATAAATACAACAGCTTGCCAGTACAAATCTGGCACACCTCCTGCAGCCCTTCGCCTGCGGCAACTACCTCCAAAGAAGAAGAGTGTGCGTGAGAAGTCGCTTTATTCTAAAAGAAGGGGGAATGAAAAGAAAAGCAAGCACTTCCAGATCTCTTTGTTTAGGCCATAACGAATACCCCTGAATAACTCTCTCTCTCTCTCTCTCTCTCTCTCTCTGTCTGTCTCACCTAGCATGAAGCATGAATCTTGTGTTAAATACTAACATATTATGGTCATAATGAATGCAACCACCAAATGAAAGGCCATTGTTCCAGGCAGGCATGTGACTTTTATTACTGCGAGTGATCAAAATCAGTTATTCAGTGTTGGGCGGGTTGAGGGGGTGCAAGCACAGAGGGAAGTTGTCAGTCAGAAGCTGAAAGAGGTCACAATGCAAGTGGGGTGGTACATGATAATGAGGAGCTCTTTCCGATGCCTGACTGATTATCGGACCACGTAAAAATGCGACACTATGCTGAACTTCAAATGCACGGACAAAACACACTGTCATTCCAGCTAATCCACAGATGAACGATCCAAAGCATAGAAACAATACAACTACTGCCAACTCTCTTTCGCTCCTCTTTTCACATCTCTGTGGTTCCCAGACATTTTTAGTGAGTACAGTAGTGTTTAACCCATTGTCTAAAGAAGTCTAAGGAGAGTAATTATGGAGCGTGTATCCAGAAAACTTTACCCATGGTGAAGTTTACTCTGGCAGTCCGTGGCTATCATCCGCTTGCCACATGAGAGTTTGCCGCAGCCAATGCAGCGGTCTAAAGCCAGCTCTGAGGTTCAGCACTGGGTCAGGAGAGATGTGACAGGTTACTCCTCCGGTCCACAGCAACTTTAGGTGATTATGGACTATTATTAGAGCTAATGTGGGAGTTTATGACTGATGTAGCATTATTTGCATGTTTGTGGCATTATAACTCATGCTTCTAGCTTGCACTGCCTGTAGGGCACAGCCCTTCAAAGCATACTTCAGAGGAGCATGTGACCAGAAATCCAAGAATATATCTCCAGGCTTGCTGAATATAATGGTATGCCGTTTAAAGCATGTAAATACTTTTTGTAAAACATACACTATATATAACCCTGATTTTCATAAGTCTAAACTAAGTGTAAACTGTGCAGATGGAACCATTAGATCTATATACAACTATGCATTTGTACAAAGTTAAATCCCAAAATCTCTACATTGTCTACATTTTAAACACTCAGACCTATTTTAAATTAAATGTCGCCCTGTATTGTGAAAGACACACATAATACTCAAAGGCTAAATGCCTAGGAGATGATTTAAGTGACACAGCTGAGTTTATTACTGTAAAATAGGTACAAGCTGAGACATGAAGACAGAGATTGGAGCTGAGCTGGAAAAGCACGAAATTCTGCCAATATTTCAACTTCTGCAAAAACCCTTTCATTAAAAGCAACTGTTTTTACCTTCATTTAAAAGTTTTATTTAAGATAACATGATTCATTATTTTATTTTATCTATCATTTTACATATACATAATTATGTAATTATATAAAACTGTATGATTAGAGACTAATTCTCATATTTTACTGAATTACAAATTTTATTATTTTGATTTTCTATTTCATGTAAAGGCTGGTCTTTTAAACATTCTATTCATCAATTAATAAAATAAATTGTAATAATGTTTCACAATATTACTGTTTTTACTGTATATTTGATCCAATAAACAAAGCCTTGGTGGGCGTAAAAGACTTCTTTAAAAAATATTGTATCTTATCGACCTCAAATATTTGAACAATAGTGTATCAGTGATCTTGTAGAAGCTCTTAACTTAACTGCTTTATTGAAAGATAATTAGCTACAGCTAAAATAAGGTACAGCCAAAGCATGTCTGAATGTTGCAAAAGGCACAACTGGCTCAACTATCAAGAACAGAAAGCTACATAAATCATTCAGACAGTGACTGAAAGATTGTGCTTCAAACTCTCAGCCTGAATAAGATCTGTGACAGAAGCACAGCGAG
The DNA here is from genome assembly GCF_024489055.1 of Chanodichthys erythropterus. Classification (NCBI taxonomy): domain Eukaryota; kingdom Metazoa; phylum Chordata; class Actinopteri; order Cypriniformes; family Xenocyprididae; genus Chanodichthys; species Chanodichthys erythropterus. The sequence continues at coordinate 23,870,128 of NC_090236.1, read as the reverse complement.
GCCAAGATCATTTTGTGGAATATACAAGGTTCAGTAGTGGAGAATGGAGTAAAGGTGCAGCTGTCAACCATATCAAGAGCTCTGCATAACACTAGCCAATGAAGGACGGTTGATGCCATGGCACTCAAAAGAGCCACAACTGAGCTCACAATGAAAGGTTTTATGGTCAAATGACACAAAAATCAAATCAATGTGTAAGGCACAAATCTAACAGCCTGCACATCAAAAACACGAAACCAAGAAGTGTGACGAATCCTTCACTACTCAACCAACCAGAAGAACAACAAAGATGCCAGGATAAATGGGTCAAATTCACAACTGTATGCTATATGCTTATCTCAACATACTTTAGTTCTCCCAAAAATGAAATTTCTGTCATTAAGTACTCACCCTCATGTTGTTCCAAACCTGCAATCCCTTTGTTCATCTTCAGAACACAAATTAAGAGTTTTTTTCCCCATATAAAGCAAATAAATTAACAAATTCAAGGTCTAAAGAAGTAGTATCAAGGTCCAGAGAAGTAGTAAAGAAATTGTTAAAATAGTCGATGTGACTACAGTGGTTCAACCTTAATGTTATGAAGCGACGAGAATACTTTTTGTGCACAAAAACAAAACAAAAATAATGATGTTGTTCAACAATTCTTCCTCGTAGTGCAGAGCTTCCATGTTTACGTACGAATGCTGGCTCAGTATTGCGTGTGATGCTGACGCAGGAGCTGGCCAATATAGAGTCGGCATTCTGACGTAGAACCTGGAAGCGCTGCAATGCATTCACTACGTCAACTGCATAGAAAACTGACAGGGAAGAGGAAAAATTGTTCAATAACATCATTTTGTACTCAAAAAGTATTCTCATCGCTTCATTAAAGTTGAACCACTGTAGTCACATTGACTATTTTAACAATGTCTTTACTACTTCTCTGGACATTGAATGTGGTAATTTTGTTGCTTTCTATGGGAGATTAAAAGAAAAAACCCTCTCGGATTTCATCAAAAATATCTTAATCTGTGTTTCGAAGATGAACAAAGGTCTTGTGGGTTTGGAACGACATGAAGGTGAAACTTAATGACAGAAATTTCATTTTTGGGTGAACTAACACTTTAAGCCTATAAAGCTTTATCATATTTGATGCACAAATTTCTAAGGCCTCTAAATCAACATGTTAAAAAATTTTACCCCTCAAGTATGAGCTCCATATTCACCTATATCATAATATGTGAGCCACAAAAACCTAATGTATCAAATATGATACTCAAAAAAAAAAAAAAAAACATTTTTATTCTTATTTTTAGACTTTGTCTAAAGGTTCAATAAACTGTTCAAATAAAAAAAAAATATAAAAGATTTTTCAGACTATTATTATTTCATATGTCATGCTTTACAGGGTTAAGATTGTCATTGCTGAGGTCACTACAAAATATCAAATGTTAGGACAAATGCCACTCTTATCAAGGTTTCCTACTAGGGCTGCACGAACAATCTAAATAAAACTGAAATTACTATTTGGCTTAGTGCGATTATGAAATAAAAAAGGCTGTGATTTTTAATTAAATAAAATAAACTCAATCGTTTCAGTAAATGCTGCTTAAAGGTGCCCTAGAATTAAAAATTTAATTTATCTTGGCATAGTCAAATAACAAGAGTTCAGTACATGGAAATGACAAACAGTGAGTCTCAAACTCCATTGTTTCCTCCTTCTTATATAAATCTCATTTGTTTAAAAGACCTCCGAAGAACAGGCGAATCTCAACATAACACTGACTGTTGCGTAACAGTCGGGGTGTACGCCCCCAATATTTGCATATGCCAGCCCATGATTGAGGCATTAGACAAGGGCAGCCAGTATTAACGTCTGGATGTGCACAGCTGAATCATCAGACTAGGTAAGCAAGCAAGGACAATAGCGAAAAATGGCAGATGGAGCGATAATAACTGACATGATCCATGATAACATGATATTTTTAGTGATATTTGTAAACTGCCTTTCTAAATGTTTCGTTAGCATGTTGCCATCAACATCAACATGCTAAACCATTGTTTCTTACTGTATTCACGGAGACAAGAGCCATTGCTATTTTCATTAATAAACACTTGCAGTCTGTATAATGCATAAACGCATCTTCATTCTTTATAAATCTCTCCAGCAGTGTAGCATTAGCCGTTAGCCACGGAGCACAGCCTCAAATTCATTCAAAATCAAATGTAAACAATATAACAGTATACAATACTCACATAATCCGACGCATGCATGCCGCATGCATGACGACACATTGTAAAGATCCATTTTGAGGGTTATATTAGCTTTGTTTATGCACTGTCTGTTATTCTATAGTCTTTGGCACTGTTTAAGGCAAGCACAAACTCTGGGGGGCGGAGAGCGCGTGATTTAAAGGGACCGCAACCTGAATCAGCGCATTTCTAATTATGCCCCAAAATAGGCAGTTAAAAAAATTAATTTAAAAAAATCTATGGGGTATTTTGAGCTGAAACTTCACAGACACATTCAGGGGACACCTTAGACTTATATTACATCTTGTAAAAAAACATTCAATGGCACCTTTAATCTCTGCAAGTGCTGTGAGTTTGAGTCACTTATGATGTGCATTTGAAAAGCAAAACATGCCAAACATTGCATGTTTTTACTCCAAACTCACTTCATAATATCAGTTAAGTGTTTGAAATAACTTCCATTTGGTATCTGAAAATTGGTATCTGGCTTCTTATAACAGAATGAGGCAGAATCAATATATTATTTTGTAGTATACTATAATGTAATTAATGCTATATCGATGAACACTGCATTAATATACTTATTAAAATACAAGAGATGGCTTTAAGAACACAGATAAAATTGTTGTAGTCGTGTGTTTATTGTCTTCATATTTAACAAGTCAAAGTGTTTCTTTATTCTTTTAATAGAGCGCAGCACGGATGACGCATTTTTGTAGGCCAAATCTCTGAAACAAGTTAGCATTTTAGAACTTCCAGTTCCATCATCCCGAATCAATGGGGTTTTTCTTAATGCGTTTTTGGTTAAATGACAGAAATAAGGTCTATGGTTAACACAAGCTCAAGATACTTTCAAGTTTTATTCTACAACATAAAATACACCAGTATTACCTCTTGTGATTTTTTTAAGCTGTTATATGTCTTGAAAAAGGAATTTCTTGGAACATCATAAGTTTTATTACTTCTTTTGACATATTTGTACTTTCTGCATGAAGGAGCCCTCCAGCTTCCAGTATGAATGAAACAGACATAACAAGCACCTGGGAACAAGCATTCATAATGACTATATGAACTACCTATTAATTCCTATTGAATGAAAACTTTTATGCAACAATATTAGGCAACATTTCAATAAAACAAGAATGGAAGCGAACAAATTGTGTGACAGGAATCAGCTGGTGTAGGAAGGAGTGGTAAATTATCAGGACTAATAATTCCATTATCTAAGAGACCGCAATGAATAAAACCAACGTAATTTTCTGGCCTGTTCATACCTGATCAAAACAACATGACACACTGCAAATCTTCTGTGTCAGAAGAAGAGTGCAGCAACCATCTGCAGACACTTCAACTCAATGCATTGCAAAACTCCTTAGCAACATCCGACAAGTTAAGACACAGCCTCTACGGGGTAAAGGCAGATAAGCTGTTGGCAGCATATATGAAGAAAAAGTACAATATGTCCTGATGGTGCATGTTTGCTCCTCAGTGATGATTACATCAAACCCTTTGGCTGAATGACACTTATTGGGATTAAATTCAAATGAATGAATCCTCATATTAAATGGAAAATGGCAGATCTAACAGTATTGGGCATATATTAGACAATGAGCTCAAACTATTTCACTGCAGCAACATTAAAATCTGTCATCTAAATTAAATGAGTAAGAATTATGGTGATGATTTAGTCCATATGAATTAGGTGTTTTTTCTCTATAGGCATTAAATTTGAAGAGTAAAATACGGTTCATCGAACTCTGACTCAAAAGTAAGACTGAACTTACCTGGGGAAGAACTGCAGACGGGCTTAATCTCTGGAGACAAACAAAAAGGAAACATATACAAGACGGTTTCAAGGTGTGTTTTGAATTAAAGTACCAACAATTCTGAAAATAACATAAGCAAGGCATGCATTAGCCTTACAGCAAATTGTTGACATGAACATAAACCACAAGGAACTGGTACGGCATAACTGGAACAATCATAAGATATTTTACTGTTTAATTAGGGTGAGGTAAACCAGATTTTATGAATGCACAGCCCATACCTATAGTATTATGACTTCTTTTGAGGTAAAACAGGTCTTTTACAATGAAATTAGTTTTAAAGCCTACTATAGTTAAAAGTAATGTTACCAAATAAACATTAAACAGAAAAAGATAACCCATGGTGCTTGTTAAAAGCTACTGTTTCTTGTGCAACTTCTGTTCAGTCATAAATGTCTTAATAAATACATGCCTTTGTTTGATCTACCAGCCCTCCATATGGTTCTCCACCACTAAAAAAAAAATCCTGCTGGACTTTAAAGTTGGTGTTCATTCTTTCACCATTCAAAACAATTAAAACCAGTTCAAGGTTGTGCTGTGACCTCTGACCTAAGGCAGCCGGCTCTGTTTCGTTGCAAGAATGCTAAAAAGGTAAAGACTATAGGTACAGTATTTATATAATCTTTCATTAAACCAGATTAAGTTGTCAGATTGTAAACCAAATACATAGGCTCACTGCGGCTTATTGAAACTAAAAAATACTAATAATACAAATTGCAGTCTTTTATTCAAACAATTCTAGCAAACCATTTTGTTGCTGATGTTTGGGCATGCAGAGGTTCTTTAGCTACGCCTTGCTTAGAATAAAAGATGCTAAACCCCAGATAAACCCCTAATAGGTCATAAACCTTGAGCAGTTCTTGCGGTTTACAGCTTTTACATTCATGGAAAGGTTCAAATGACAGCAGTTCAAAGGCTGGTAGAGGGGATAGCGCATGGAAGCAGTCAGCCAGCCATTACAGACGTTTCAGTGCCCTGAGAAACACTCCACTGTTGGAACAGGTTCAAGGACTTGGCTGCATTTTTCCAGGCAAATATGGAGCCAATACAAAATAATAGGTCTAATCAAACTGAAAAAGCAAGTGTTAATTAAGTGGAAATTGTGTTTTGAATTAACTTGTTAGACTCAAGGAGATCAGATCAGCTATGATTTAATCAAGGGCATAGTAATCATTACAATTACATTCAACCTTAACAATTTTTGGGAGATTATCCTTAGTTTTCACAGACCCCCAACAACTTTTCAATGGACATACAATGGCCTGATAGATGATGATGTCACACCTTCAACTGCCTCATACCATATTACGACTGGGGTATAAAAGGGGTGTGATTGAGGTGATGGGCTGGAGAGTTAAATACTGATGAGCTTAACAGACCCCCTGGGTTGAAGCAGGTGGAGGGTCTGACTCCACTCAAAGCAATTTAAACTTTCTGACTGGGAGTGAATCTACTGTGAGGCAGATTTCACCATCTGTTAAGAACAAGACCACAATATAATCTACATCAGTGGTTCTCAACCAGGGGAACTCTAAGATGAGTATTTAGTTAAATTAACAATCAAATTGCTAAAAAAAATAAAAATGAAAAACAAAAATAAAGCAGCACAAAATTAAACATTGAATATTGTCTTGGGGGGGGGGGGGGTACTATTATTGTTATTAATAGTGCTTTAGATACTGTTACAATACTGTCAAGTACAGTACATTCAAAAATGTATAATAATCATATATAATAATTATAAATAAATATAATAAAACATAATAATTATACCTACAGTTTTTATGACCACTTATTATTTGACATTTCTACTTAAAATTAATTTGTCATTCTGTACAGCTATTTAAGTGAACTGCCAAAAAAAAAAAAGTAAAACAAAATGGTGATACAGCACCTGAGATATACACTTTCTCTCCTATAAGGCAAAAATTATCTAGATATTTTCTTCTTAGTATTTTTGTCTTGTTTTTCAGTACAGATATCTAAACATTCTATCTAAAAGCTATCTAAAAGCATGATATATTTAACTGAGGATCAAAATTAGTTGATATATTCATGTTTTATGAAAAAAATATCAAAATTAAGTATATAGTTTATAGTATACTTAATAGAAAAAAAAATCTGCCAATGTGTAAGAAAATTAACCTTACTTCAAAGCTTTTCTTCTTGTTTTAAGCATACAGTCACTTAATTTTGTCATTTTGTTTCTCAAGTATTTTGATTTAAGAATATTTAGATATTTCTACTGTAAAATATGACTAAAATACTGAGTAAGAAAATAATTTTTGGTGTGTTAATTCATGTCAGTTTAGATGTATCAGTATTATGTGTCAACTACCCAAAGAAAACAAAATATTTTTGATTTATACCTAAACAATCCCTAAGACTATGCAGAACATTATTACTGTTTTGGGCCAGACTTTACTGTAAAGCATATAAATATTGTTTATTACTTCAGACTGTGGTTTCAAATGCAACATGCCTTCCTTACCTGACACAACTTCACTACTGTCCAACAAAACATGTAGGCGGAGAGGGAAAACTTAGCCCTCATGTATCGCTCCGGTAGGCAGGCGAGATGCATCTGCACCTCATCCAGTCCCCCGTCTCCAGAACGCTCCGGCTCACAGCCCTGCGTCCCAGTACCGTTCCCAGCGTCAGTCTCTTCCATGTTTACAAGTTTAAAAGTTCTTTAAAACAGGCACAACGTTCTAACGGTACCTATCTGCTTCATGCTGGTTGTTATGAAGTCCTCTGAATGTCATAGAAGGCAAAGGCTCTTGAACAGTGCATGACATTTGTGAGTACTTAACCGCGGGTGATAGTGCAATGTTTATTTTATCGCTGTCAGTAGTTTACACATATTTTCCAGCTCCGCGATACACGAGATGTACTTGTGACGCGACGGTGTATAAAAAGCAGTGCAAAAGTCTCTGTGGTGTGGTATAACAAATTCCAGCGTCCCACGTTGTTTGTCGATGACAGTCAGGGGGAGAGGAGGCAGAGTTTCAGATCCAAGACCTCCTCCATCTCCAGTACACCGTAAACCGGCGACACGACCAGACAAACCAGAACGAATCTGTGTACAGTGCGAGCATTCGAGCGTGAATTGCAGAGGGAATTCTTACGTCAACGCCCAGTGGACCAATCAAACACTTCGTTTACGCAAACAGCGCGAATCAACGAGCTAAAACACATTTAAATCAAACTATCACTCGCACTGTAAACAACTTAAAGGACTACTTCACTTTCAAATGAAAATTTCCTGATAATTTACTCACCCCCATGTCATCCAAGATGTTCATGTCTTTCTTTCTTTCTTCAGTCGAAAAGAAATTAAGGTTTTTGATGAAAACATTACAGGTTTTTTCTTCATATAGTGGACTTCAATGGAGCCCAAACGGTTGAAGGTCAAAATTACAGTTTCATTGCAGCTTCAAAACGTTCTACACGATCCCAGATGAGGAATAAGGGTCTTATCTAGAGAAACCATCGCTCATTTTCTTTATTTTTTTTTAAATGATACATTTTAACCATAAATGCTCATCTTGAACTAGCTCTCTTATTCTCTATTTGAATTCAGGCAGTGTAGACAGTGTATTACTGCCGTCTACAGGTTAAAGTTTGAATTGTTATATACTTGCACTAGCATATTGTATATGACAATTTAGTTCTTCTACCCTAACCTGTGGAGGGCAGTAATACACCTAGCAGTGTCTACACTGCCGGAATTCTAATAGAGAAGAAGAGAGCTAGTTCAAGATGAGCATTTATGGTTAAAATGTATAAATCTTTTTATTTATTTTTTTTAGAAAATGAACGATGGTTTCTCTAGATAAGATCCTTATTTCTTGTCTGGGATCACAGTAAACTGTAATTTTTACCTTCAACCGTTTGGGCTCCATTGAAGTCCACTATATGGAGAAAAAATCCTGGAATGTTTTCCTCAAAAACCTTAATTTCTTTTCGACTGAAGAAAGAAAGACATGAACATCTTGGATGACATGGGGGTGAGTAAATTATCAGGAAATTTTTATTTGAAAGTGAACTAATCCTTTAAGTACAGATACAGACATTGCGAATTATATGAGGTCAATTGGTATTTTAAGCATGATTTTACAATAATAGGTTCGCCACAATAAGAAGTTTGCCACAATACCAAAAACCAGTATTTTGATTTCACATTCCCAAGGACCTTCATCCAGAGAAGAGATAGACATGTAACTTATATAAAAAAAAAACATTAAATATTATTACATTATATAATCAGTTTTAGATTATCAAAGTTAGTGTTCTTTCAAATAGTGAGAGATGTCATGAATTGTTTTTGTTTTTAATTGTACATAGTTACAGTCCACCTGCAGTATCCTCACAGGTTGAAAATCCTGGCCATAAAAAACATGGAAGCTCTTTATTGCATTATATGACATTATAGTAATGCATTTAGAGAAAGAGTTTAAATCAATGGCTCTGCAAAGAGTCGTTCTTACACCCACATTCAATCCCAGATTTGTTGATGTGATTTTGTCTTAAATCACAGACGGCGCCAGGCCTGATACAGGCCTCTGTTCAGTTACTGTTGTTTGCTTTGCTATTGTTCTGTCTATTAAGCAATGTCTGAGCTACTCAATACATACAGTGCTGACACCTCAGATCATCTGCTTGGAAAAGAGCCAACATCTGAGTTTGAAATCAACCATTAGTACACCACAAATACAAAAAGACACCATTTAAAAGCACATGGATTCATACTGTACATAGGTTTTTATTAATACTTCGGGACAAAGGCAAGCACATCAATATAAATATTGCACAGAACTATGATAATTGTCAGCTGCCCTGTCTTGAAAAGAAAATAATGGCACTAAAAGGTGACAAAATAACTTTCTTAATACTCCATTCCAACAAAATCTGCACTTTACGTAGTTTATATAGCCTACAAAATCATGCGACACATTCGTTTTGCAATATATTCATTCATATTGTTAGGATATTGTCAGTGGCTCAAGTCTTACATGCTATTATCTGTTATCTAATTCTTGGATTTTGACACAGCTTATCCTGAGAAGTAATATAATTACATCTTTACAAGAAATACTAAACAGCGACACAGATTTAACAATTAAATTTCCCCAATTTAAGTATATCAAATAATATGAAAACAAGTAAGCTATCTGAAAAGCTTCTGTTCAACACTTACATTTTTAATGCCCAACTAAAGTGATTTTATTGAGGATTATCATTGCCTTCATTACTGACACCATCCCTGCACCAGATGTTGTTATGGTTGATGCTGATCTAATGGGAAACAGGTTGAGGCACTGAAATATAATACTTTACTAATAGCTGCTAAGATTTTAGCAGAAAGGGCTTCTTTGAAATTGGCTTTAGTTCAGAGCAAGGATTGCAGGCACATATAGACCATACCATTTCTTTGGTAGCACTTTTGGCGTAACTTTGCTTCAAAAAGTGTGTGGCGGGGGGGAGGTTTATAATACAATGATTTATCAGATATGTACAATAATTTGCTCCATTTCCATAGTATATTGAGTTTAAAGGGATAGTTCAGTTGGACATAGTGGTGTATTAGAGGTAAGAAAATGATATAAATACTGTTTGGTTTCTTGCACAAACGGATCATTTCATGTCTTAGGACATCATTGTGTCGTCATGAGCCGCAGGGTTTAATTTGGATTTGTCTGTGCATGTTTTTTTTAACTCTCATAGATTTTGTTACCATTGCCATGCATTATACAACTGACAGACAGCAACGGTTGTTCAAATCATCATTTGTGTTCTACTGAAGAAACAAAGTCACCTACATCTTGGATGCCCTGGGGGTAAGCAGATAAACATCAAATTTTCATTTAGGGTGAACTATCCCTTTAATTTATCGACAGAGAAGTCATGTTTAATGTCATAGTTTCTTCCTTAAAATCTACTATATTACAATATATATTGTTAGTCCAGAGATTCTTCACGTCAGTGAATAAATACATAAATTCACTTTAAATGTGCACTTATGGCAGGGGTTCTCAAACTTTTTTTTTTAAACCATTAAAAAAATCTGGCAACTTTGGCAAAAAGTGGAGGGGACATGTCCTACCAGCAAATTACGCCTATGTATTTTAAATTTTGGTTTATTCATATTTACATCCATCACCATCAATCAAGAGAGTTATAGCCCAAAGTTAAGTTCAATGTTAACAGATATCCCACCCCAGTATAGATGTGCAGACATCTATATTTAAGCAGATAACTGTCTGCTCAAAGATAGATGTGGAGACATATATAGATTAATAGTCATTCCAGGGGTTGTTTTTATGGGAATTCTGTTCAATAACAACCCCAGCTGGACTTTTGCGGTTTAGGTTTAGAGTTGAAGTATTTACCAAGTAAAAAAAAAAAGGGACTGAACTGGCAGAATTACATTCCAAAATGGACAAAGACGACAAGTAAAAGTGCCACCTGCCTTCTTTGTGAAGAGGCCTACTATATGTATGAATGGACCCTTTTTTGGTGGCACTCATCAATTCTGGTCACACCAGCCAGATCAGAGGCGTTCTTTCAAAGGGCTACTTTACCTCATTTATTCACTGATACACAATTATCCGTCTCTGTTTTGAACTCTAATTGGACAAATGAAAATGCAAAGTTGATTCCATTGCTATGTCTCCAGCTGTCCCAATCCTTTAAAGAAATTGTCTTTTTCTCTTCCAAACTCCAGAATAGAGCTTTTCAGATAGCTTGTCAGACTGTTTCGATATGCAAAAACAACCTAAGAATATCTTCCCACAATGTACTTAAAATTCCGTAAGTGAACTTGTGAAAGTTTACTCTATTAAGACAAGTTTAAAATGTGTCCCTTGGACATTAATAAAGTGTTACTATAGTTATTGCACTAGTATTTACTGTCATTGATTCTGGGTTTGAAAACTCCAGCAATAAACTTGCAATAAAAAATTGCAGTGATTGCAGAAAAACTATGGAGAGAGAAAAACACTGATACGACAGGTTTCAGACAAATGTTACTTCTCCAACAAACAGATCAACAGACCTGTTGTTGTTCCAGGCTGACAGTGTTGCTGAGTTGACAGGAAAATGAGCAAACATGTCAGATTTCTTCAGGATGAAAGATAGGGACTTTGACAGCTGGTAGAGAGGTCAGCTGCCCAGAAGGCTGAGGTACTGGACAGAAGAAACGGGTTTAAGACAGTCAGGATCCACAAAATCAGAATCTGTACAGGAGAAATTAGAAAACAAACATGTTAATGTGAAAGTAGCTGTAAGGTTGAATCTCACCCAAAAAAAAGTGCATAAAATCACCCTGTACAATTTTTTTTATAAATTGGCATGAATTAAATTCAGTACAATAAATACCCTGATGTACCCATATAATTACATTTGTACTTTTCAATTTTAGAGTTAAATAATACGGAATTACAAAACATTACAATTAAAAGAATGACAAATTAAGTTTTACACATTACAATAATGAGAATGAGAATTTAGGCAGGACATCTCTAATTGTCATGTTAAAGGATTAGTTCACTTTAAAATGAAAATTACCCTAAGATTTACTCACCCTCAAGCCATAGGTGTATATGACTTTATTCTTTCTGATGAACACAATCGGAGTTATATTAATAAATATCCTGACATGTCCAAGCTTTATAATCACAGTGAACAGGGGCAACAAGTTTGAAGCTCAAGAAAGTGCATCCATCCATCATAAACGTACTCCGCATGGCTCCGGGGGGTTAATAAAGGACTTCTGAAGTGAAGCGATGCATTTATGTAAGAAAACTGTCCATATTTAACAAGTTATAAATTAGAATATCTAGCTTCCACCAGACCACCTTCCGTATTCAACTTACGAAGAAAGTTTAACAACTCCCACAGCTTACGCTACGTCCTGTGCAGTCTGGCGGAAGCTAGATATTTTACTTTATAACTTGTTAAATATGGACATTTTTCTTACATAAATACATCGCTTCACTTCAGAAGGACTTTATTAACCCCCCCGGAGCCGTGTAGAGTATGTTTATGATGGATGGATGCACTTTCTTGAGCTTCAAACTTGCTGCCTCCATTCAGGAGAAGCTTGGATATAAGCGTGTCAGGATATTTTTAGTAATTAATATAACTCAGATTGCATCTGATCAGAAAGAAGAAAGTCATATACACCTAGGATGGCTCGAGGGGTGAGTAAATCTTGGGGTAATTTTCATTTTAAATTGAACTAATCCTTTAATGTCAAAATGCAAATAATAATAATGCTCCTTAAAATGTCCTTAATTTTTCTTTATGTAAAATATAATTTCTCATTTTTTCCTTCTGATTTTGGGGTGAAATATGTTGTGACAGTTTCCATGAGATTCACTCATGCAATGATTCTATATTTATTCACAAACTGACAACCTGGTTCACCTTCAACATCTAAAGAGACTAAATTTCACTCGTCATTGCAAATTATTTGAAGCAGCTGACCAGATAAATAACTCCATACTTTGAGACAAATTATTGTTTTATGTTAGCATCAATGGTTTAGAGTTCCAGCAATGCAGTCTATTTCCTTTCCATCCCAGTGTCCTGCACGAAAAGCTAATTCCATTCCTCAATATTGACACAGTCCCCCATTGTGTCCCACATCACTGGACTAAATCGTCCATAGAGTCATGCAACCAAACTAACAGCATGAGGCTTATTCCCCAAGCCAGAAAACAGAACAGAGTCCTGTTCAGCATCACCTCTCTCAATGGGCAGCAGTCAGCCAGCTCTATACATCTGCTCTGTAGTGGCTCCCGGGTTGCTAAGAACACTCCCAGGATCACACTGATGGATTATAGACCAGTCAAAGCCAACATGAACCCCTTCCCCTCTGGCTGCAAGCCGAAACTGCTGGAGAGCAGCATCAGATGAGACAAGCATGCGTAGAAAATGTCCTGCTCTGATGAAAGTTAATGTATGAGGAAATACAGACAGACTTTGAATTTGGTGAAGAAATGCAGGTGGTTTAAACATTCTGTTCAAGCTCACAGTAGGTTTTCTGTAATCATGCATAGGTTGGCAAATGTCTACTGCCACATAGTGGCCAATCGGTACTTTTGCTGTGTAAAAATAACAGTTTTATCTGTAATCCTCTCATTCTTATCAAGGTTAATTAAAAACAAACATGTCCACCTCTACTACTCTGCTTTTAACATGTTTGGCTGAACTCTGCCCCCCACTGTGTTGCAAGTCACTGGTGGCTTAGATTGAATACACTCTTTCATATTTTCCAGATGCAAGAAAACAGCTGTCTGCTGTGTGAAGATCCACTGAGAGCTGAGCAGGAAATAAAAGTATGTCAATAGACTATTCACTACTCATGTTCAACCCCATGACCATGATATAACCATCCAAAACACTCAGAGCAATATACCTCAGGCCACATTCAAATGCATTTCCTAGTTAAGGAAAAACAACCTCTACATTTTTATTGTGCACTGAGCTTTTCTTGCATTAAGAACTGCACTAAAACACTAAAAAAAGAGCCAACTAGCATCCTTTTATTTGCTCATTTATCATCTAAAGCAGCTCTGTTAAGAACAAAAGCTGACAGAAGGTGGATAGAAATCCACTTTAGCCTGATTAGAGTGACAGTGGAACTACAGATGAGTTCAGTATTTTCTGGTGCACAGGCAAAGCATGCCTACAATCTAGCGAAAAGACTATTTATCTAAAATGCAAGAAGTTGATTGTTTTTTTACAAGTTCCTATAATTCCATATTGATAGCTTAATTATATTTTAAAAATTAATTCAAACATAATTCAATCTTAATTGTTTTCTCCCTCAATAACTATTATTTTTTTTTGTAAAATATATAGAGTAATCAGCATCTTGAATCTTATAGAATCACAAAATGCATTGTTTAATTTAATGTAAGATCATTAATTAAAGAAAATAATCAACACTGCCAGTCTGAACACAAACATTCCTTGAGTGAAGGTACATGATGTAACACCCTGCAGTGTTTTCTCATCAAAAGTTTATGTGTGTGGTGAGGGGTATACTTTCAGTTTCACAATTCTGATTTCAAATTATTAATTATCACAGGTCAGGGGCTGATTTAACATAACATTTTATCTTATCACTAAGAGTTCTCCTAAATGGCATTAAACATTCTTAGTTAAGAGTTTTCTCTTAAAACCTATTCAAAAAGCTGCTGAGACCAACTTTTACTAAGGAATAGAGAGAAGTCTTAAGCTAAGAGAAAGGGCGGGGTTGACCTCGTTGCTATGAATGAGGTCATCATCATGCTTACTAACTATGCACACAGTGATTGGCTGATGGGGGAGGAGTCTCTATCAGCGATTTAATCATAGAAATATTGTAGAATGAGGTATCATATTGCCATATTCAAATAAAGGTTTTAAAATATAAATTTTGCCATATTCAGATACAGATTTTAAAGGTGCCATCGAATTGAAAATTGAATTTACCTCGGCATAGATGAATAACAAGAGTTCAGTACATGGAAATGACATACAGTGAGTCTCAAACACCATTTTTTCCTCTTTCTTATATAAATCTCATTTGTTTAAAAGTAAATTTTTAAAAAGATTGTTTAAAATCTCAACATAACACGGACTGTTACGTAACAGTCGGGGTGTACGCCCCCAATATTTGCATATGCCAGCCCATGATCGAGGCATTACTCAAGGGCAGCCAGTAGATTAACGTCTGGATGTGCACAGCTGAATCATCAGACTAGGTAAGCAAGCAAGGACAACAGTGAAAAATGGCAAATGGAGCAATAATAACGGACATGATCCATGATTACATGATATTTTTAGTGATATTTGTAAATTGTCTTTCTAAATGTTTTGTTAGCATGTTGCTAATGTACTGCTAAATGTGGTTAAAGTTACCATCTTTTCTTACTGTATTCACAGAGACAAGAGAGCCATCGCTATTTTCATTTTTAAACACTTGCAATCTGTATAATTCATAAACACAACTTCATTCTTTATAAATCTCTCCAACAGTTTAGCATTAGCTTTAGCACCATTAAACTCATTCGGAATCAAATGTAAACATCCAAATAAATAGCATACTTAAGTGATTAGACATGCTGAATGACGAACATTTTGTAAAGATCCATTTTGAGGGTTATATTAGCTGTGTGAACTTTGTTTATGCAGTGATAGAGTTGAGAGCTCGGGAGGGGGCGGAGACCGCGCGATTTAAAGGGGCCACAGCCTGAATCAGCGCATTTCTAATTATGCCTCAAAATAGGCAGTTAAAAAAATTAATTAAAAAAATCTATGGGGTATTTTGAGCTGAAACTTCACAGACACATTCAGGGGACACCTTAGACTTATATTACATCTTGTAAAAAAAAACCATGGCACCTTTAAAATGTAGGCTAAGTGTCACCTATTAAATTAGTAGCCTATATTTTCAGCTGTCAGCCTCTTACATGTCTACGTCTGAAGAAAATGCAGAATTAAAGCGACAAATGATGTTTTCTAAACAAAGTTTGGAAGGAGCACATTCAATCAGCTCGAGAGGAGGTGTATATATATATATATATACACACATACACAGACGAGAGCCGACTCACTTATAGTTACCTCGACAGTTTTCTGCATCCCTCCGCCAACCCACTCCTCACTCTTAGCTGGGGATACAGGTGAGAACTCTGGGTTTGGGCTAAATTCCAAATTCGGAGCCCTCGATCCCCTTATATTTTTTTACTCCATTCTATCATTTGTAAATGTGAATTTGTGAAAACAACTGCCACAGGTAATCGGACATGATTAATTTATTAAAGATTTATTTTGGGGTTTTATCGTAGATTCAAATCTGTGAATCAAAATATGTATTGCATTTACGTAGAAAGGGTTCAGTACCCAAAGTTTTATCGCTATTAGCTCAATGGTGTTCAGTGTCTGCGTGGATTGCTGAGGCGGATTGGCAGCAACAGCCATTAGGATTGTCTGTGATTTGGTCTTAGTGACTTTGGAGTCCTCTTGAAGACTACCAAAATTTCACAGATTTAGTAGCTAGTTTAGAGCAAAAATTTAGGAGTCCTATAATTAAGACTGACACGCCCATTATTTTTAAGAGTTTCTCCTAAATCATTAAGTTAGGAGATACTTTTAGCCTTAAGATGTTTTGTGAGTATGGCTGCAGATGTTTTAGACACATAAGTCCTAATCAACAAAAACATCTTGGCTTTAACATCATCATCAAAACACATGTAAGTAGTACACTCTCAAGCTGGTACACTGCCAGTATACTGAAAGCTTTCCCATCTGAGTGCTGTTGCTATGGTTTCGAGATATCAGCTGAAATATATAACAAGACACAGATATGTAGGGAGGATATCTGACCTTGAAGCACTAAAGCAGCTCCGCTACCCTCTGTGCTCATTAATTTACTCCAAACACTCTCGCCTAGAGAACTACTACTGCATGACTCTGAAGCTGCTATTCAAGTCATTTCTAAAGAAACAAATCCGCTGCTAAATGTAGTTTTCAGAGAATTCATATCAATATATATCAGTAGACAGTTTGCAGCCATTTCAGATCTTTTTTCTTTTTTTGTGCTATGGTTTGCATTAGAGTGCTAATAATAGACCAAATGACTAAAAACCTGCCCTCCCCTGAAATCCTAATTACATATTCAGTCCATCAATGCTCAGTGACGCACACACCAAACAAACCATAGATGAGAGTTTTTGAGCACCTCTGCTGACCTAGCTACAGCAGTATAATTCCCAGAAAACGCTGAGGCACAAACACTTCCCCTGACACAAGCACAAAACAGTGACCATTGCCTCCCTTATGACGTAATTAAGAGAAGAGGTTTTAAAGGTCCTAATCTGCAATACTGTGATTCTGCAAAGTAGTGACAGGCAGTGCAAAAATGACAACACTGAACTAATATATATATATATATATATATATATATATATATATATATATATATATATATATATATATATAGAGAGAGAGAGAGAGAGAGAGAGAGAGAGAGAGAGAGAGAGAGAGAGATAGAGAGTGACTTTAAATATATTAATATATATATATATATATATATATATATCTCACAGGCTATATATATAACTCTCTCGCTCTCTCTCTCTCTCTATATCTCACAGGCTATGTGTCTGTCTGTTTGACACTGCATAATGCTGCTCTAATGCAGCCCTTGACAGCCTGCACAGTACAACATGCCAATTTGTTCACCTCATGCCATTGTTTGTGAGTGAACTGAAGGAGAATATGCTTGCTGTGAGCATTCCTGCAAGCCATGTGAGAATATGACAGCAGGATGAAGGACTAAGTGACAAGTTTCCTCTGAGGCATCACTAGCACAGGTGCTTCTCAAGCACCCCTACAGTCATTAGTGAAACTTTTCTCAGCTCTATTTTTCTTGCAATAAGATTACAGTTATTTGGACAGCTAAAACAAGCAAATACATGATGTAAACATAACCTAATAATCCTAAACCACAATAAGAGTGTGAACACTTGCAATTTACTGCTTTGGTAATGTTTCATAAAAACATTAAAGAACTGGCTAGTCAACATGACGAAGCAGTGGCAGTGTCCTGCAGTGTGACATGGATCTAAAATAATATTTTGAAATGCATTTTCCAATGACTGCATAATTATATTTTAATATAAATATATTAAAATATGTACTTTAACATAAGCATTTTTCAAATATATTGGAACAAAGTCGAAATATTTTAGATGCATATTACACTGCGGTCACAGTCAGATTAGACAAATCCAGCACCTGTTTAATATGGGCTTTACTTCTTCATCCTGCATCTGCGTTCTACTTTCCTATCCCCTGGAAAGACACTGCATGATCCCTCACTTTTCACAGCAGACTTCTTGCGATGACGTAACCCATGCTTCTTTTTGGCTGGGTTTCCCTCTTCCGTCTTATTCAAATGGTGGATGTGGTGGTCCTCTCCGCAAGGAAACTCAGAAGAGGCAGAGGTCATGAGAGGAAGAGATGTAGGCCTGGTAGCTTGAGATACGTCTGTGTCACCAGAGTCAACAGCACATGAACCGTACGTTTCCAACACCAAATTATTGGAAGCGTTAGTAGTGACAAAGCCAAGTCCCTCAGTCTCC
Organism: Chanodichthys erythropterus; assembly: GCF_024489055.1. NCBI lineage: Eukaryota > Metazoa > Chordata > Actinopteri > Cypriniformes > Xenocyprididae > Chanodichthys > Chanodichthys erythropterus. Next base: position 23,851,929 of record NC_090236.1, on the reverse strand, counting down.
AAAAGGGAAGGTTTCACATCTTCAGAAAAGCTAGACCTACTCAAGCGATGTCTAGCATGCGAGGCTCTCTCGGTAGTTGCCACTGGTCTTTTCTTGTGTTTTGACTTAAGGTATTTTTGAGAGTGTCCTTTGTTCCTTTTTACCCCATGCTCAGGTACAGGGACATCTCTTATCTCACAGCTTGAGCGAGTTTGGGTAAAGTTGATCTTCATAGAAGACAACTGACTAGCACACTGCTCTACAAGGGAAGCAATGCTGATGTCACTTCCTATCCCGCAGGTGCTTGCTGGGGATAGTAGATCTCTGGTTATTGGCTGTGGAGTTAAAGTGAACCTGGGAAGACTGACACGGGCCCAAAGGTCTGAAGTCTTGATGTGCTCAATGAGGGACATACAAGAACGGCACAGGTGCAGATCTTTAGCTCCGTTTTTCAGGGAACTCTTGCAAGATTCACAAAGAGATTCCTTGTTTATGGCCAACACAAACAAAGTACTTGTCCCAGAGCCAGGGGAGCTTACCACAGGGGACTGCAAATCTCCACCTGGAGTCATTGGAGAGTCGACATTGAATATTCTGAAACACACACCACTCGTTGGGGTCTTGGGTTGACTCTCTGGAGAAACCAAGGTTGACATTACTGTGTTAGCATCATATTTTGAAGGCAGAATGCCAACACTTTGCTGACTTCTCTCTTTAAAATGTACTGTATCTCCTCTATTATTAACAGTTCTTGCTCCTCTTGGTGGTTTTCTAACCCTTGCTGGCTGGGTTTTACAACTTAGACATAAATCTCCCGTTTCTTCTCCGCTACTCTGTGAAGATCTCAGTTCTGTTGGGTTGCTTTTGTCTGACCTATGCTTAAGCCAATTAACTATACCCATAGCCAGAGATATCTCTGTGTCACAAAGCTTTAGTAAGCAATCCTTTCCCATCCATTTACTTTCCAGGAGTTCTCGACCAACGAAGTCCCGAGCTAAAGGTGGGGCAAGATTTTCCTCTGCCCCAACATGGAAGCTGTACATGGATAATGGATAATCACTGCACTGGTCAACAATGCTGTCTGTTAGGTCGATCTCATCATCAAAGATCGGGGTAATTTCTGCCTCACTGGGGTCACAGAATAGCTCATAAAGAGCATCTCCACTGTACGTGTCCCTAGGGAACTTGTTGGTATGCACTGGAGTGAGGGAACTTCTGCTGCGGTCCTCAAAACCAGGAGAGACATAATCACAGTAGCCCTCATCACTAGTGTTCCCTTGGTTGTCACTTTTAGGTGTTACCACGTCAGTATTAAGTTCTCTGATCTCAGGCTCTACAGATTGTGGTGAATTTGCTGTTACATCTTCAGAGTTGGATGTGGAAGGAGATTTCATGATAGGTGTTGTGGATTTTGTTGCATGTTCTGTTACTTTTGAGCTGTTCCCCAAATGCAAAGTTCTGTTTAGGGTTTCCCACAACCCAAACATGTCCAGGACCTCAGCATGAGCTGGAGAGGCCAAACACTCCTTACCTCCCTGGAAACTTGCAGTAGTAGGGCTTGGCCTCGGAGCTTCACAGGCAACTTTGTCATGCTCAGGGTTAAACATGCCCTCAGGAGATACAAGATCATCAGCAAATATCTCACCACAACCAGCCTGAGATCCAAAGCTTTTTAATGAGGCAGCATCCTCACAGACATTAGCACAACATTCACTGGAAGAATCGGAGGGAGTCTCACTGAGGTCATCGTTATACCTGCTTCTTGCAGTGGTATATTCTCTGTGTCTTACAGTCTTCCTCGTCCGTTTCAGTGTTGGAACATTTTCACCTGCGACGTGGCATGGTGTACTCGGCGAAGTAGCTTTCTCATGTTTGTGTCTTTTGTGAACAAACAAATCCTTAATGGCCTTCCTAGGTTTCCTCAGGGAGATCCTTTTTTTAGGAATGGATTTGGCTATGCAGGGCACAAAGGGCACTTGAGGTGTTAGGTTACGGTAATCAATGATTTCATGACTGCTGCCAGATGTATCCCGATTCTCACAAAGCAACCTTAGAGGCGCCTCGAATCCTGAAAAGGTGACGCTGGTCACCAACTTATGGTGATGGCGCCAGTTGGTCCCATCTTTGTATCCAGGACTCTTAGCTTGCTGCAGTCCCATTCCTCTCACACAGTCATGGGTTCTGCTCCTTTTAACAGAGCCGTGGCGGCGTTCATGACCTTCTGACAGTGTGCCACTAACAGCTTGAGAGAGTATGTCCAGAGTGTCTGGCACAAGCAGTGAGGATGGGCTTTCATCAGTACTGTGTGTGTTCACAAATCCATTATTCGGGATGTTGTGAGATTTGTGCTCTTCATGCCATTTACTTTGGCCATGTGCCTTACTTGACCTCTTTGAATCGTCTGAAGTATCTTCACTCTTTGATAGCTCCATGTTTTCATATACATAACTGTATCTAGATACAAGACAAATACAGGATAAATATATGGGAATTATGATATTTGTTATTTTCAACATCAATACTATATCAATGAACATACAATAAATACACAAAATATAAAAAATAAGAAAATAAATAAGCATACTACCTCTCTCCAATCACAAACAAGCTAGATTTATGTTTTTATTTTATTTTTATCAGCACACTCATTAGTCTCTCTCTCTCTCTGCCTGATAAAAGTGTGATCATCTCACTTTATTATTATTTAGGATTTCTAATATTGTTTTAATATTTGATGTTTTTGAATTGACATATTAAATTAGCTATTAAGCTGGTGAGAAAATTATATATGCAATAGAAATAATCAAATTAATCTTCAACACAAGTACTGAACATTATTTCAGGGGAAAAAAACTATCAAGATGAAGACTGCTCTTACCAGCTGATCAATATATTCACGTGAAAAGGATTTTAAACTAATTTCACATAATTATAATGCGGTTTCCTGAAAGACTCACTGCTATAAAGACTCACTGCTATATCAACAAATCAGTAATATTAATACGTGAACGACTGTATTACTTTGATTTGCATTTAAATCGCTTTGACGTAATCTTTCTCAATGCAAGTATAGCATTAAAGAAAAAGATGACAAGTTAATTGATTTGTAGTAAGACTAACATAAAGGAATAATGTTACAATTGCTCTACTCTTCCCTATTGTGATCCTCCTCTTCGTTATTTCTTTTTTTCTTTTCTTTTTTAACTGTAACTCATATTTGATAACACAAGGACAGTCTATAGCTTATAAAATAGGTCACATGTATATTATGACAAGATCGTACATTATGGCTCTACAATTCGCAATAAACAATAACGGGTGGCACTAACGGTAATGAGCCACTCGCAAATGCCCCACAAACCAAAATTCCATTGATATTTATGGAAAGATCTCCTATTTTACCGTACTCTGCCCACTGTCCTCCAGTTCGTCGTTCGACTTCTTTTGAGCAACGCCTTAAAATACACGTTTTACCCTTCAACACAACCCACTTAATTCTAATATATAAACGGATTCCATTGGCGCATCATTTCAACGCTCATTTTAATACATACCTAAAGCAGATTGTAGCAGAAGGCGTTTGGCGGGAGCTGGTGGTTCATACGCGCGTGACAAGATGGGATGCTCTAGCTGCCAGCGCGCGTGTGAAGATAATTACGATAACCAATCAGAAGACAGTAGAACGCTCACAACACAACATCACCACTACTGATCATACGCCTGGAGACAGTGAGCGGCGGAACGTTCTCACACTCCGTGGACAGTGAAATATCACTGAAAAGCTTAAATAACACGCCTTGTTGTGAAATTATTAAAGCCTCCAGCTCATCTGAAGGCGGAATATTAATCGAAACCTTTTTATAACAAACCCACTAATTCAATCAAAGCCACTCATTGCATTACAAGCATTTTAAATGCATGTTCAGTGCTAAAAGCTAATGCTTAATGTTTGTTTACTATAGCACTAGTGCTTGTATTTTACCTCTAAATTCCTTCAAAACAGAACACATGAATAAAGTTTTTTGTAACAATAATGAAATTTAATTAACCTATTGGAACATTGAAAATAACAGTGACAAATATAACAGAACTAAACAGAAAGCTTATGTTGAGTTTTGTTCTTAAACTCTTAAGTGCAACTGTCCATCACAGATAAGGACCCCATCCAAGGTACATCAGGCACAGCAGATTATCATCAGTGGCTTCTTGAATGAGGTAGTGTACGTGGCCCTCAATGGACAGAGGTAAGCCCATCACTTTATTTCTGTTCTTGATCACTCCCTGAAGACGCTGCTCTATGTCCAGAACATGAGTCTTAGCCTAGAGTAGAACAAAATCAAATTATGGCTTATTTATTTTTAAATTATTATTTAAGCTTGTTACTTAATCCACAGTTGAAATGCAACAGATCAAATTGCACAGTACTCAAAGCAAGTGTGTTTCAACCATAACGCCTTACGTTTATTTATATTTCAAGCCTGCTTAGCTGAATATAAAATTCATATTATATACGTTGTGATAAGCATCCTCATTCAGGCTGAAGTAAGTAATTGGTGAAGTACCTTCTCATTGAGGATCTCTCCAGATTCATTAACTTGTGTCTTAGAGGAACCCTTGACAGGTTTGCTCCACTCCACCAAAGGGTCATGCAGGAATGTTTTTAAAACACTGATTAGGAATATAAGAGAGATAATTATGCAATACAAATACTGGATGGAATGTTAAAATTTGAAACGCTCAACATATTATATTTGTTCTTGTATTTCTAATCTAATATTCAAGAAAGGTTTCTTGAGCAGCAAATCATTGTATTCGAATGATTTCTGAATGATCATGTGACACTGAAGACTGGAATAATGATGCTGAAAATTCAGCTTTGTCATCACAGGAATAAATTACATTTTAAAATATATTCAAATAGAAAAAATATATATTTTAAATTATTATATTTTACACAATGTTATTGTTTTACTGTATTTTAAATCAAATAAATGCAGCCTTGGTCAGTATAAGAGGCATCTCTTTCAAAAACAATTTACAAACAAAAATCGTACAAACCCTAAACTTCTGAACGGTAATGTAAGTTCTGAGATGTTCACCTCATGAGTGGCTCTCTCTGGTCCCTCATGAGTCTGAGTGTGACTTCACAGGCTTGTCTGAACAGACCCTCTGTGCCCATGGGCCCCATTGCATGAACCATGTTCTGAGTCAGCCGGAAGGGAACCACCTCAGGAACATCAAATGTCTCCCCCTTAAGCACCACACAACACATTTGTCCTACAGTTACCGAAAGATATCAAGTATTGTGAGCAATACAATTATACACAATCCTCATGAATTCCTCTCAAACCTTGTTGAAAAGACAGTTGAAATCCACATGGACGCATTCGCCGGTTAAAGAGTCAAACAAAATGTTCTCTCCATGGCGATCGCCAAGCCCAAGAATATAGCCCACCATAGACATGACCGCAGTAGAACGACAGTAAGCAGACCTGCTGTTATACCTGTGAAACGCCACATTTGTCCAGTGTGTGAAGATGTTCATGTAAGTGCATTTCTATTGAATTACCCTAAGCTCACTTTTAATAGGTAATATTAAGAAACATTAGCATACTACTGTGTAAAGATATAATGAATGTGAGTAGTGAAAGCCTGTCATATATACCAAGAGGTGGGATCAGGAAATGTCCGTAGAAACCACTCATGAAAAACTGGTGGGTGTCTGGCACACAGCACATCTTTGTGCAGCTTCAGCTTCTCCTGCAATGAAGCTGTTTTTGGCAAAAGCAGCTTACGCAGCTCTGTTCCACTGACATAGATCCCTGTTTGAAAAGAACAAATACATTTTCACTCAACTGTGTCAAAAATTACTTCATGGAGACACTGACAGCCTGAATAAACTCTTTTTAAAACAGTATGTTTAACACTTTTAAAATTGATTCGGATTGGTTAATCAATATTTCATGTCCGTAAAATACTGTTAAAAAGTTTGGAGTCAGTAATTTTTTTTTTTAGAAAGAAGACTTAAGAAAGAAGTCTTTAATGCTCACCAAGGCTACATTTATTTGATCAAAAATATAGTAAAAACATTAATATTGTGAAATAATATTACAATTTAAAACAGCTGTTTTTAATATCTTTAAAATGTAATTTATTCCTGTGATGCAAAGCTGAATTTTTAGCATCATTACTCAAGACTTCACATGATCCTTCAAAAATCATTTTAATATGATGATGTGGTGCTCTTATTATTGTTGAAAACAAACAATTGTCCTTTTTTCCCTATTTTTGTGGAAACCGTGATACATTTTGTCCAGGATTGTTTGATGAATATAGAAAGCTCAAAAGAACTGCATTTATTTGAAATAGAAACATTTTGTAACATTATAAATGTCTTTACTTATAAATGTCACTTTTGATCAATTTAATAGATCCTCCCTAAATAAAAGTATTAATTTCTTTAAAAAAAAAAAAAAAAAATTGCTAACCCCAAACTTTTTAACTATAGTATATTGATTTATTTGGTGAGTAGCCATGTAATAAGCAGGATAATGTACTGTGAGCTGGTCATTATCCAAAATAAACCACTTCAGAGTGATACAGTGTTTATTTTATGATAATGACAAGCTTTCTGACCACAAATGTTCAATGTGATTAAATATATTGTAATTAAATATTAAATAACAAAATGTTAACTGTAACAAATGTAAAATTAGTTCTAGATTAGTGTTAAATCACTGTGTTATGCAACACATAACATTATTCCTTTATGACACACTGTATATCACAAGCAGAGAACTAGAGGCTATGAAATCAGCACACCTTTCTCTTTATACAGCTTTGTGAGGATGTGGCGTAAACCCGCCGTGTTGTTGACCCACTCTATTATGCCACACTCTTCATTCAGAGGGATGACGGCGTATGTTCGAATGTGCAAATCCCTCCGTCTAGATTCTGCATCTTTCCTCAAAGACTAACAAACAAACGGCACACTTTTATTATGCGAGTTCTCAAGAAAATGCAATTCATCGCTGTGGTATTCAGTGAACAGCACAACGCTACTACCTTATTAATGAGACAGTTGAACTCCATCAGCCTGCAGTCTTTCCTCAGGTCATCTTTGGGTTTGCACATCATGGTGTAGAATTTTCCATCCGAGCCCTTGAGCGAGATCTTTTTTGGCTTCTGTAAGGATGCCAAGATCTCCACCTTTATGAAATGAAACATATAATGATATCATGAATAATTAATCTTTTAAAATGAGAGTGAATGTGATGCATCATGTGCTCAAAAACTGAGGTGTGGTGAAACAAGTAGGACTGACGGTGTCATCGAAGCCGGCGAGGTAGACCCAGTGCCCTGGAAATGCATCGTGTTTGGGGTTGGCTCCTCCAGTGGAGGGCAGGGTTGGTATAAGAACAGACTGCAAGGGGATGAGGATCTGACTGAAGGTGGGCTCCTCCACCAGTTTCTTCAGCATTTTGAAGTGTACACTCATGCTGAGGGTGCTGCTGTTCCCATCCACCTACACAATTAAACAAAACACAGATTAACTGCATCCATATGCAAGAGTAATTTCAGAACCAATTGATTCCAAAATGAATTTTGATGGGGAAAGTTATTAAAGATTAATAAACGCATAAAAGCTGTTTCCTTGGAAATCTAAATATTATTTTCTCGCTAGTGGTACAGTCTGTCCTACTGGTTTATTGCCGAGCTCCACCAGCTTGTCGGTCAGTCTGTTGGCATCTCCGATAAATTTGCCAAATGAGTCATTCAGACTGATTGCCTTCTTCAGGATCTCCTTGCATCTGTTCATTCGAGTTGGATAGGAGGACTAAAAAATAAAAATAAAAAACATATAAACACAGTTTATACTTGTGAAAAGACATTTATAGTTATAGACATGAGGTGTCTGACCTTTGACACAGCAGTCATCATCCACATAGCTTGTTGTGGGTAAGCTAAGAAGACTTTGGCAACAATCTCCATCAGAACAGCGAAGACTTCGTTGTTGGAGTGACAGATTCGGGAGATGAGCTGTGAAAAGGCTGTGAGGAACTGGTAGGGAGAGAGGTTGCTGGTGTGCTCGCTGATGACGGAATTGATTTTAGTGAGTTCAGCACGCATTTGGACTCGGTCAGAGCGGCCAGCTGAAAAAGATGGAGGAAGCAGGATTGTTTTACTTAGATCGGTGAATATTTGGTTTGATAGTGAATAAATTTCAATTCAAAAGCATTTGGAATTTCACTGCAAATTCACAATAACCCAATTCGAATCAATAGGCATACAATAGTATAAAGGTGCCATCGAACGTTTTTTTTTTTTTTTCTACAAGATGTAATATAATTCTAAGGTGTCCCCTGAATGTGTCTGAAGTTTTAACTCAAAATACCCCCTAGATTTTTTTAACGGCCTATTTTGGTGCATAATTAGAAATGCACCGATTAATGCTGCGGCCCCTTTAAATGCTCGCGCTCTCCGCCCCCGGAGCTCTCGCTTGCCTTAAACAGTGCATAAACAAAGTTTACACAGCTAATATAACCCTCAAAATGGATCTTTACAAAGTGTTCGTCATGCATACATCATGCATGAGACATGAGAGTCTAATTTAAACAGCTCATTTGTGTCTCTGATGTGTCTCAGACTTCAGTAGGATCAAAGCGTCAGAAACAAGTGGAAGGTTTATTTTAATTCCGTCCTGGATCACGTCAGAGGATTATATGCTTGTTGGAGCATTTTGTTTTGTAAACGAGGCACAGTGAAATGGAGAGTTTGCAAAGGAACATTTGTAATACTTTGGTATGGGGGAACACATTCACTTTTAACTACAACTTTTGCCTCAATAAACACTTAATTTACTGCTTATTAATAGTAAGGTAGTTGTTGTAACACTTAAAGGTGCCATTGAACGTTATTTTTTACAAGATGTAATATAAGTCTATGGTGTCCCCTGAATGTGTCTGTGAAGTTTCAGCTCAACATTTTTTTTTTTATTAATTTTTTAACTGCCTATTTTGGGGCATAATTAGAAATGCGCCGATTCAGGCTGCGGCCCCTTTAAATGCTCACGCTCTCCGCCCCCTTCTAAGCTCTCGACTCTGTCATTGCATAAACAAAATTCACACAGCTAATATAACCCTCAAAATGGATCTTTACAAAGTGTTCGTCATGCATGCTGCATGCATACATCGGATTATGTGTATTGTATTTATTTTGATGTTTACATTAATTCTGAATGAGTTTGAGGCTATGCTCCGGGCTAATGCTACACTGTTGGAGAGATTTATAAAGAATGAATTATACAGACTGCAAGTGTTTAATAATGAAAATAACAACGGCTCTTGTCTCCGTGAATATAGTAAGAAACGATGGTAACTTTAACCACATTTAACAGTACATTAGCAACATGCTAACAAAACATTTAGACATAAAGACAGTTTACAAATATCACTAAAAATATCATGTAATCATGGATCATGTCAGTTATTATTGCTCCATCTGCCATTTTTGCTATTGTTCTTGCTTGCTTACCTAGTCTGATGATTCAGCTGTGCACAGATCCAGACGTTAATACTGGCTGCCCTTGTGTAATGGCCTGAACATGAGCTGGCATATGCAAATATTGGGGGCGTACATATTAATGAGCCCGACTGTTACGTAACAGTCGGTGTTATGTTGCGATTCGTCTGTTCTTCGGAGGTCTTTTAAACAAATGAGATTTATATAAGAAGGAGGAAACAATGGAGTTTGAGACTCACTGTATGTCATTTCCATGTACTGAACTCTTGTTATTTAACTATGCCAAGATAAATTAAATTTTTAATTCTAGGGCACCTTTAAGTTTAGGTATGGAGTAGGATTTAGGGGTGTAGAATATGGAATATGGTAAATATTTGGTTACACTATCTTAAGGTGTCCGTGTTACAGTGTAATTATACATTTAAAGCTGCAGTCCGCGATTTTTGGCCCTCTAGCGGTTAATAAACAGAACTGCATGCATCTTGCAGAAAAACATTGTAGCCAGAGCTACTTTTCTCCGTGTATGTCTATGGCAAGTCATGCAGTTACTGTGATACTCTGCGGCGGGTCCTACCAGTCCAGTCTGAAATAGTCTGGACATAAACACTTATTACACTTATACCATAATGATTCAGGGTAAGACAAAAACACGGTTTGGAAAATGGATTCATGTTGTACATTCTCATTATATAATTTTTGTAAATTTTGAACACAAAAAAAGTTACGGACAGCAGCTTTAAGTACTAAGTAATAATAATTAACTACATGTACTTACTATAGGGTTAGGATGAGGGTTTGGTTTAGGGTTAATGCATGTAATTGCATGTAATTATGCATAATTTAAAGTTATTACTACAGTAACTACATATAACATGTGTAGCAAGGACACTAAAATAAAGTATTAACCAAATATTTAAAGATCAGCTTATATGAATCTGAAAGACTTGTAATCAATGCATTAATCAGTGAATCATCTCATATTTTTGTGCCTTACCTTTTTCAAACTCATAAACTTTGGCTCCAAAGTCTAGCCATAAGGTTAGCATTCTGGGCATAGCTTGATAGATGTACTGATTGCCAAACTGCAGTGCTCTATGAAGAAAGCAAAGCATTACTGCACCTGACTTTCACACATTGAAACATTTTATTCAGAACTGCTGAATAAAAGCCATATAGGAGGATTTCCAATAGAAAACATCTTACTTTCCAAAATAAGTGACAATATAACGAATGAGGTTGCCCTGTCTTTCCAATTTGTTGTCAGTGACCATAGGCATAACCTTGTCGTAGTATTTGGCAAGGTAGAAGTTACCATCCTCCCATTCTGGCAACAGATTGGTGACATCCTGCATGAAAGAGAAACATATTGACTGATCAGTCTGATTTCTTCGGCATTTGTCCATGCATGTGATTGCCTGAAATACCTTATATGTTTTCATAATAGCATTGCTCTCAAAGTTGGCTGTCTCCTCCATGTATCTGCCCACCAGCAGCATGGCATTCCCTTTGATCTGAATTCTCTTGGGGTCTGTGAGTGGCTGGTCATCAGGAAAACACTGCTGCACACCTTTTTGCAGGACTATGAGAGCCTGATGCACATCACCCTGTAACAACAATATCTTTTAACTACACTTTCAATGATTGAGTAGGACCCCCATCAAACAGATCTGCATTAGCATAAACAACATTTAGCTGAACTGCTAAACCTTAGACCAGAGCCATTTGGCTTTCTCGATGAACAGTTCGGAGAGGTGGGAGTTCTCAGCATTGAGCAGGGCGTTGAAGGCTGTCTGGTGATGGCCAGCTCTTCTGGCTACACGAGCGCTCTGCAGCCAGCATTCGCCAACCTGCTCCTCGCACGAAGACCTGCAAATAAATCATCAGCCTTCATCATGACTCTCAAATCTAATTATATTACCACTCAAACAAAATAGTTCTGAAATTTCTCTCATTATTTACTCATGGACATCTCTTTTGAAGCCTACACTACCGGTCAAAAGTTTGGAAAGGATTATTCAAATGCTTTTGAAAGAAGTCTCTTATGTTTATTTATTTGTTTATTTTATTTATTGATTTATTGATTCGGTGCTCAGTTATGATGAGGTATTATTGGTATAAATATACTACAATAGAAAACAGTTATTTTAAAGACTTTTGACTAATAGTGTATATGACTTTTTCTTTTTCTCAGTTAACACAAAAGGAGTTATTTATTGCAAATGTCCAAGCTACTCTTTTCCATATAATGAAAGTGAAAGGTGACCACAGCTATCAAGCAAGATTTTCAGTGAATATCAACTTAAAGCTGTTGTACAACTTCAGAAGTCTTGAAGAAATGCATATGAATCATATGGACTGCATTGATGTGCCTTTTTTTGCTTTTTTGACCTGGTCCCTATTTACTTTCATTGTATGGAAGAGCAGTTCAGACATTCTGCTAAATTTTCAGTTTTTTCGATTTGAACTTTTAATTGAAGAAAGAAAGTAATTCAGGTCAAAGTTCGCAAAAAAAAAAAAAAAAAAAATCAAATTGTTCCGGCAGATAACGGTGGGTGCCGCAGAGCACCTACGGAAATGGCCAATTAGTCACGTGGGTTTAACGATCGCTACGTCAGAATTTATTCAGAAAATGTGTTTCCATCGCCCATTATTTGCATTCACACAAGTCAAAAACCACCTCAAGCAAGTATAAAAACTTTTTAGCGAATTAAGTGATTCTTTTTAGAAATATGGCATTTCCATCACTCGTTTCTGATGCGATACTTCAAAATGCGCATAAAAACGGTGATGGAAACATAGCTATTGTCAGCTTTGTCTGAAATGGAAAAGACAACACAGTATTGTTGAATGCAAATTCAGAAATTAGCTCTTTACTTGGCTTTCTAAAATGAAATGGTCTACTGAGCAGAAGTAATATGTGCTCATACCCCTTGTTGAGGCTGAGAAGAGCTCTCCGCAGAGCCAGGATGGGTTCCTTGGCTCTGAATGAGTTTTGGGTCATGAGTAGACGGGCGTCCCAGTTGAGTTTGGGCTCAGTCTTTTTGGATCCTCCAGCTTCTGTGCTTTCCTTCTGCAGCTCACTGAAGGCATGTTCCAACTCACACAGCATGTGCAGCCTAAGACACAACACCTTAGTCAAAAATGCATTTGAACACATTGCATTTGTACGGAAGAGGATTAGGGCCAAGCAATAATAAAAAAATAAAACCATCTCGAGATTAAAGTTGTTAAATTTCGAGAAAAGTCTAGATAAAATGTTGAGAATAAAGTCATTAAATTACGAGAAAAATGTCGTTAAATTTCGAGAAAAAAGTCAAGATAAAATGTTGAGGATAAATCATTAAATTATGAGAAAAAAGTCGTTAAATTACGAGAACAAATTCGTTAAATTAAGAATTTGTTCTCATAATTTAACGACTTTTTTCTCATAATTTAATGACTTTATTCTCATAATTTAATTACCTTATTCTCAACATTTTATCTAGACTTTTTTCTTGAAATTTAACGAGTTTATTCTCATAATTTAATTACTTTATTCTTTATTACTTAGTACTTATTCCTTGGCCCTAATCCTGTTCCGTACATTTGTATTGTAAATGTTACCGTTTTTATTTTTTTTTAACAGTCAACCACTGGATTACCTGACTATGTATTCGTATCCTCTCTGATAGGTGCCACACTCGAAACTGGCAGCTGATAAAGGGACAACCTGCTCTTTCCTGGCTATTTTAAGCTTTTCATACAACGCCTCTGAATCTTGCTTCTTGGCAGCCAGCAACATTTGGCCAAGTCTGACACCCCATGTGCTGGATTTACAATCTATAAAACATAAATGACAAAAAGTAATGTTTCTTCAATCTGACAAACATTTCGATGTCTCTAAAAACCGTAAAATCCTTTACCAGAGGCAAGATAGTCCTCAACTAAGTCCCACTTTGACAGTTTCCATGCCGCCTCGACCCGGTAAGCATTTAGATCTGACTTCCATCGTGGCCTTTGTAAAGGAAATAACATTAGTTTAAAAACACAAAACCTGGGGTTGTGTGAACCGAGGTGTCAGGGATTCACCCAGAGGACTGAGTATGTCTACCTGCTTGCTAGAACTCCATTGACCTGGGTTATTACTGTGGAGAGTTGACCAAGGCCCAACATAGAGTTCATAACCCCATGATAGTGGACGAGCTACATGCAAAGATAAGAAAGCAGGAGGGAAAGTATTAGTTGCCAAAAATAAGAAAGTAAAGATATATGCAGGATCTAAATACTTACACAATTTAATAATTCATTTCACCCCCAAAAATTCTTAATGTGCTACTAAATTTTTCGACAAAAAACAAGAATCAAGCCATGCCAAAGCACACACATCTATACATTTGCCAGGTATTTATAAGGATAAGAGTGTGTGTGTGGTGCTGACCTGGTCTGGCTCGAGTTGGATGGCTCTGTCGTAGCAGGCAGTGGATTCACGCAGAAGTCCAATGCTCTCGTGCTCCAGGATCTGCTCTCTCAATGAAGGCTCCTCTTTCCTCAGATCATTCACACCCCTCACACCATCTGGCTCGTGCATGGCTGCATACATAGTCTACAAGATAGGTTATAACAGAGCTTAAGTGCAGATCTGATTTATGTGTGTAATAATATGTGCATGCAACAGTTTTCAACTCCCTGAATATTTTCTAGCCCCAAGCATATTTGCTAGGTCAGATATAAGCCATTATGGGCCGTTCTGATTGATCAGTTGCAGCATTGTGAGGTCAAATATTTTTGTAAAAATAACAATAAACAAAGTATATGATAGCATTTTTTTGAGGTAACTGATTTTCATACTGTTGATCAAAAATTGATCAAAACATAAGAGTAAATAAATACATTTATAATGTGAAATAGATTTCTATTTCAAATAAATTCTGTTCTTTTGAACTTTCTATTCATCAATCCTGAAAATAGTGTTTAGGTTTACACAAAAATATTAATCAGCACAACTGTTTTCATCATTGATCATAATCAGAAATGATTACCGAGCACCAAATCAGCATATCAGAATGGTTTCTGAAGAATCATGTGAGAGTAATGATGCTTAAAATCTAGATTTACCATCACAGGAATAAACTGTCACCTTGGACGTATGGTTCTATCAGACATTTTTGTCAAAACTGAGTTATTCACATATTCTTATTCAGTGACAACTTATTTACATTGATTTTTTTTTAAAGTTGTGTACATTTTGGGACTTTTTTTATAAAACAGTAAGTTTCTATCTACAAATAAGTATGGAATGCAAAAACATTTAAGCTCAATATCTCAAAACTGCTAAGAATGCCGATCGAACCTTATAATTCCAAGGTGGCAAAATTTCTTTTTAAAATATATTAAAATAGAAAACGATAATTCACAATATTACTGTTTTCATTATGTTTTTGATCAAATAAATGCAGCTTTGGTGAACATTAGAGACTTTCAAAACAATTTAAAAAAAATCTGACTGACCCCAAACTTTTGAAAATTAGCATAGATTAGTTAGTTTAATGTCTCCACATCACTCCACCATCCAATTTCTTCTTACATAAGGTAATTCTGACTAAATATTTCAATTTATTTATATCAATTTATTTATTTAGTAAGTAGCCATAACCAGCAACCAAAAACACTCATACAAAAATCTGTAGAATGGTAAGACCTGTAGGAATGAAAGATGGTCCTGGATGTTCTGTTTCTTCTCACGGATGAAGGACTCAAAGTGCATGACAGCCCGTGTGTAGGCTCTGGAGCGGAAGGATGCCTTGGCCAGCACATCCTGAGGAATGCTGTTGAGGAAGGCTACTACGCTTTGATATTCACTGCTCTCTGGCCCTAAGATGATAAAGAAAGAGTCAGAAATACTTTCTCGAAATTAAGCAAAAATAAATAAATAAATACATTTATTTATATGCTTACATCACTGCATAGAATTGTACAGGATCATATTAAAACTACTATACTATCTGCTACTTAAAACTACTAAATCATTTTAAAACTACTATACTTCTGTAGCTACAGAATTCACCTGGATTATTCCCAAAATATGGTGACAACATTTCTCTTAACTTTTCAAACATTTAAAATATTCAAGGAACCACTTTTCAAGTACACATTAAATTGATCAGAACTGACAATTAAGACATTCTAATTTTACAAAAAATAATGAATACATTTTAAAACAAATTATCTTTTAAACATTCTATTCAAAGAATCCTAAATAAAATGCATCACATTTTTTACTAAAATATCTGCACAACTGTTTTCAACATTATTCTAATAAGAAATGTTTCTTGAGCAGAAAATCAGCATATTAGAATGATTTCTGAAGGATCATGTGACACTGGAGATTGCTGGAGTAATAATGCTGCTGAAAATTCAGCTTTGCCATCATAAAAATAAATTACATTTTAAAATATATTAAAATACAAATTGTAATAACATTTCAAAAAACATGCTGTTTTACTGTATTTTTCTAATTAAGGCCTATATGAGCATAAGACACTTCTTTCAAAAACATTCAGAATCTTCCTGAACCCAAACCTTCATACATGTATATATCAAATTGCTGTTTCATTGTTTAATGTTTGTTTGACAGATTTTATAGAAGAAAAAAAATTAATGGCATAAAGTATTGATTTTAGTCAGATTATTGGTGTGTATTTTGAGATGTTATTGATGCCATCTTAAAAATTAAAAAAAGAACAAAAAGACAAATGGCCTATTATCATTCCTAATAATATCAAAATGTTAAAGTCCCCCTCTGGTGAAAATCAAGCTCAAGCCATTTTAAGGCATTAAGAAATTTTTTCACACAAAATGTTTAAATATGTAATTTTGGTGATCAAAGATGAGTTTTAAGGGATACAATTATTGGGGACTTTAATAATAAATTAGCATCAGCTTTTATAAACTGAATTCAGAAATTTGTTTTGTAAGTCACCTGATGCCTGTGTCTGCGGCTGCTCTCTGGCATGTTTTCCTGACCTCTTGTTGGTACTCAGGCTGTGTAATTTGTGGCGGGACCACTGAGTGAGATGGTCCAGCATGGAGAAGACTGTTTGTGTGCTGAGCTGACTCAGACTGGAGGCGTTGTCCTGCAGTCGCAATAACCGTGGATCACCCTCCTTCAGGACTGCCATGATCTCTTCATTTACCTACAGGACACAAACAGAAGCACTATTCAGAGCCTTTTTCACTGGTAATATTATTGGTTTTGTTTTGTATTTTGTTTACTAAACTTTACTGAGAAACACTACACGGACAGTTTCCAAACAAAAATGAATAGTGTGTCCTTTTCTACAGGGCTTGAGAATGTATACCTCTCTCTGCTCCTCCTGAGTGCATCCAATCAGGACATAGACCAAAATGTGGGGCAGCAGGTAGATGGTCACTTTGTAATCATGCTTTATGATGAAACTACAGCAGTTGAACACTTTGCCAGCAAGCTCATGTCTAACCTAAAAAACACAAAAGGAAGAGGCAGAATTAGTCATATATATATATACACATGAGGTTTGATAACGCAGGAAAACAAGTGAATATGAACTTACTTTACTGATGAGATATCCTGCCCAGGTTGCAGACCAGTCAGAGAATTTGCTTCCACGGCTGCTGAGATATATTGGCTTTTTCAACTTCGACCAGTTCACCACCTTCTGAGAGCTCTTATACCTTCAGATAATTCAAACAAATCAGTTTTATGCACACTGGATACAGGCTATAAAAGCAGCTGACAACATGTCATGCAAAATGATCATGTCCAACCTGGTATTTAGATGTGGCTCTAGGATTTCCTGAACCTGTTCTGGGAATCTTCTCCATAGACGGCGACCTGGTGAATCAGTCCTGCCCTCCCGACATTCAAATAATGATAGCAGCTCCTGAAACAGAAGTTTACAGAGTTTGCATGTGAGCTGCATCTGGATCATATTTTGTGGTGATAGCATAAAGTAATCAAAAGTTACAGCATTTGGAAACAAAGTAGACTTTTTGTTTAGTCCTTGACACTCAGATAGCATTTTGAAAAATGTTGTTCCTCCGTGAGCAATATCTCATGATCGACACAATGGATTATGTTCATTTTGGACTTTCAATCGGGAGCATCGATGTAAGTAATGATGTTTTCTGCGATCTGTGCATGTTTCATGAAATTACAAGCGTAAACGCCACGTGAAAGCTACGTTTGATTTTACTTAGCTACATGTGCGCCTGTGGAGTTTTGTGTTATATCTCCTTGAGAGAATATCTTTAGATCTAAGTGATAGATTATGGTAAGTTTTTAATCGTAAAAATCTGCTGTAAATAATGGTTGCCATTTTCCATGATCGGAGAATGTTTCATGTTACAAGCAAAAATGTGACATAAATGCTGCATCCATATATTATTTACATATGGGTCGGGGGGGGGCTTCAAACTCGCTCAAGTTCAAGTCAAAGCCCAAAACAGATATGCTACTGTAGCTGTATTCTACTCTGTGAGACCTTTCAAATGACATATGACACATGACTCCCTGAGTATGATGTTTTTGACATATTACAGTACACAGTACAAAAAAAAGTATTTCAAAAATTATGAAAACTTTTTTTATTTATCAGCAAATAACTCAGCACTACTTAGGAGTAAATCAAATTGGCTACATTCATTTTAAAGTTCAGACTCTAAACTTTCAAATGACAACTATTTTGTATTGATCAAGGAAGTAGTTTTGAAAAATATGATCATTAAATTTTTTCGTAGCTAGGTGGCGTCCGCCGGGGGTAAACTCCGTTTTAGAGGGACTACTCAGCACTTGTTTAGAGTTTATCAAAATAGATGCACTAAAAAGCTTTAAAATGTTACCTATTTTATGTTATTACCATTCAGTGGTTGCTTTGTAATTTGATTATGAATTAAATTTTATGAAAATTTGAAAGATTATGAAAATACACTTTAAAGGGTTAAATGTCCTAATTGAACTAAGCTGGCTTCATCTAAGCCCTGTCTGTGAAACCAGGCCATAAAGTATTTAAGTATTTGGTGCTGTGATTAACACCATGTGGTGTTGTATATAACATCATACAAAGGCACAATATCAAAGTTAAAAGAGAAAATATCTTTGGCCCAGTGCATACCTGCATGGCGTACGCCGCAGCATCTTGAGCTCTCACATCATCTGCATAGGCCAGAAAGGCTCTGGTCAGTTCTGTCAGTAGCTCATAGGCAAAATTTGGATCATCGATCCCACTCTAAAAGCATAAAGACACTCTTTTTATTCAGTGCATAACACTTGGAATACATAAAATGTAAAACCTACACACTTAAAGAGTTAGTTCACCCATAAATGAAAAAATTGTCATCATTTACTCACTCTCGTGTCGTTTCAAACCCGTAAGACTTTCATTCATCTTCAAAACAAAAATTAAGACATTTTAAATGAAATCTGAGATTTCTGTCCCTTTATTGACAGACAACGCAACTACCACTTTGACGCTTAAAAAACATCATAACGTTCATAACGAGATCGTAAATCTAATCCATATGAATCAACAGGTTTAGTTCAAATTTTCTGCAGAGACACAATCACTTTATATGATAAACAGATCAAATTTAGGCTTTATTCACATATATACATTGATCAGCGAACATAAAAGCTCAACCGAACCTGCTTGACGCGCTAGAACAAACCTCATTGGTTCTTGCAGAAGCTCAAACATGTTGTGTAACACATGAGAATGAACCTTATTGGTTCTCGCACATCAAGCAAGCATTCTTGAGCTTCCGTTTACCACAACTGATGTGTGAGTTGATGAATGTTTATATGTGAATAAAAGCCTAAATTAAATGTTTGTCATATAAAGTGATCCGAGTCTCTTCAGAAAATTTGGACTAAACTGCTTAGTTTTACGCTCTCTTTATGAACTTTTTGAATTGTCAAATTGGTAGTTGTGTGGACTGTCATTGGAGGAACAGAAATGTCTCAGATTTATATTAAATATTATCTTAATTTGTTTGGAACAACATGAGGGTGAGTAAATTTTCATTTTTGGGTGAACCCTTTAAAACAGGATCTTTAAGATTCTGCTTGACACATACAGCAACAAACAACAAAACTGTCTGAGGAACGCCTTACCACAAATGTCGAGCCATTTCCCTGAGTGTCAGCAGGTGAAAAGTCAAGCCGTCCAGGATCAATGGCTCCTAACTCCCCCAGGCATTCCCCACACAAAAGCCTGACTTCAGGGTTGACGTCCTGACAGCCCCGGAGCAACACTGTCACTAACTGAGAGATCACTGGCTCTACCATCTCACTGTCCACAACATGTTTTAATAGAGCATCCTGTAGAGCAAAAAAAATATATGTAGGTCAGGGGTCTTCAACCTTTCAGGCTCCTGTCACATATTACATTTGAAGCCTGGCCTGTAATAATATGCTTACAATCCCATATTGTATTTACATACTTTATGTTGCATTTGTATTATAATTAATATTTATTAATGTACAGACTCCTGTACTTACACAAAACATTTTCATTTTACTTACTACATTTTAATGAGTGAGGAAAAAAAGATAAACTTCTTACTATGCTGACATGGTTTACAGGTAATGTATGGCATTTGGATGTCTCTGCATCCAAGCAGGCAATGCTCTCTAATTTATTAAGAGTGAGTCTGACCTGGTTCTTGTATATCATCTCCTTCAGGCTGGTGAGCGCATGGATGCGTACATCCACATTCTCGTGTTGGATCGCCCGCATGGAGAGCTGAAGTGCTGTCTGCGTGTCGGTGCTCTTTGAGGTTTGCTGTTGCCGAAAAATAGTGCATCACAACCATCATTATTGAAATAATTTAATTTTATTGAAATCAAGTCACGAAGTGTAGCACAATATTAAACAAAGTATAAATGTTATTTATACTTTGATGTGACTGGTTTGTTTAGGTTGTACCTTACGGTAATCTTGAAGGATCTTGTGAATGTTTTTCAGTTCTGGATGGTCAGGAAGGAAGTAGATTTCATGAAGAAAGTCTTGCACTTCCTCCCTGAGATGAAAATATCATGAAGGAAGGATTTTACCCAAAAAACAAAATACATATTATAAATATATATATATATTTATTTATTTATTTATTTATTTATTTTTTGTGTTATATTGTGTTTTTTTTGTGTTATAGAGTAACATTTTTCAATGTTAAAATAATTTTTCATATCTAATATGCAGAGAAAACTGTAACAAGCAAACAAAATAAGCTAATAGCTTGAGTTTGGGGTGGGACTATCTGTATGTCTGACCAATGAAAGAGGAGGGGATATCTGTAAATTGTAATAATTTGACTTCAGTTGGAAAACCTGAGGAAACAGATTGCCTTAAATATTGCAAGTTGTACTTTATTATTTTTTAGTTGATAAAGCTTAATTAAAATGTATATAGATAACTTTTGTGTTTTAAATGATAACCAGAAAATGAGTAAGGAGTAAATTAACTCAATCTGACAAGTTGAAATAAGTTAAGCCATCTTAGAGATTTAAAGGGATAGTTCACCCAATAGTGAAAATCTTGTCATTATTTATTTACTATTCATTTTTGGCAAACAGTCCCTTTAAATATGTTTCACTGAATAAATCAAGTTAAAAAGGAAACTCAATTGAGTGTACTTTACTAATTATTCTGAGCCACAAGTATTATGCTGCTTCCCATGGTGCACTGCAGCATTAATTATGCATTTGCTTTGTTTTTACTATTTTTTAGCTTTTGTTTGCCACATTATTAAAGGGATAGTTCACTCAAAATATATTCTTTTGTGTTCAGCAGAAGAGAGAAATTCATACAGATTTGGAACAATTTGAGGGTGAGTAAATGATGACAATTTTCATTTTTGGGTAAACTATTCCTTTAACAACAAGACAGTTTGCAAACAGTAAAGATTACTACATTTTTACAGTTAAGTTCAACAAGCTGTTCTACATTAAGTAAAGCTAACTAAAAAGTATTAGTTAGGACATTTGTTAGGTTTGAGGGTAGGTAATATTAATATTCAATACTACTAATTATAAATCTATAAATAATAACTTTTTAACCTGTAAAATTATGTAAAAATCATCAAAAACCTTTAGAGAAATAAAACCAATTCTAGCCTACAACAAAACAAAAGAAAGCAGGAACAACACACACCTGTTCTCCACTATGAGGTAGTGCATGATCACCGCTGTCTCTTTAGGCTGGATGGAGATGAGAGGTAATAGAGCGACGATTACATGACTCAGAAGTGTACCCAGATAAGGTGGGTCAAGACAGCGAACAAAACAATCCCATGTCCTGTAAACCAGCAAGATAACAATAAAGCCCATATCCTTGTTATTTTGTGGGCAAAGTGCAATTACAATTTCATTCTCTAAACTGATTGCATATTAGATACAGATGGTTCGTGCCGAGCTTAAAGGTTGTTAAAATATAAATGCAAACCAGGTGTCCTGTTGAGCTCACTGCACACTAATTAAAGAACATCTGATTCTTATCAGTGCTCTCACGTAGATGGAACTTCTGATGCTCTTCAGAATCTATTTCCACATCCTCTTCAATGCACTCACTCAGACCAATCCAAACGAGAAACACACCTGCAGCAGAGCTCTGGAAAGTCGTCCTTGTACCTCAGGCCAGTTCGGAGTGTGGTCATCATCTTCACTCGGACTGAGCTGATGTGCTTTGGACCCATCAGCTTCATCAGAGCCATTAAACTGTTCAGAGCCTGAGAGGAAAAAAGGTCATAAATATTCTGACGTAATGGGGATAGATCTTGCTATTTCTATTACCATGTTTTCCCAATAGCTCCTGCAACTCTTTGTACTATTTTTCAAGCATACATTCATAAAGATATTGTACTTAAAATCCTAAGTTTCTGGTGGTCTTCACCTGTCTTGTGACATGATTAAAGTGCTGAAAGTCAGTTCTTCAATGTTGTGCCTTAAAGAAGAAGTATTTTTTTCTCAGAGAACATAAAATTAGAATTTTTAAAGAATCTTTTCACATGGCAGTACATGGTGATTGATCAGTGCTTCCCACACATAGACTTTACTTGGGCGGGCTGCCCACATATAATAACGGCCGCCCAAGTATATTAAGAGACACATTTTTGCTGTTATTATTTTTATCCTCTTATACTTTTATATCTGCTCAAGATAATTAAACCATCCGCGAACGGTTAACTAGTCGTTTCGTACCTGCTCGTTATGTTTGCATCAGAACTGTTTACTCCCGCTGACATTCCCACGGGCGCTGCATTTTGCAAAGTCATAAGGGGGCGCTGTTGCGAGTTCTACAAGCTCGCGCAACAGAGCTTCAGACTGCTTCAAAGTGATTCTCAATCAATGAAAAGCGCAGATTTATGCCACGCGATTGCTAATGAACTCAAGTTGATGAATTATTACAATGTCTACTTTATGGCCTTTATATAAAATGTTTTAGACGATTGTAAGGATCAGCCTGAAATTGTGTAGACATTTCAAAATAAGAGTACCTGTGTATTTCGGGCTTGTTTATAATCAAAAGTCACAAGCTAAGTTTTTTCTTTTTTTTTGGGCATTATTGGTATTTTGATTACACAATAAATTGTATTTCATTTGATTTCCATTTAATTCATAGTAAATTATTGTAGTCTTCCCCACAGAAAGAAAAGACTAAGAACATTATTTGACACATAATTATTCATTTTATAAATTTTACTAGTAAAATCTGTGTCCCATTCACTGAGAGAGACACTATATGACAGCAAGGGGAACAGGAAAATTTGAACCATTTAAATGCTGTAATTTTGCATAATTTACAATGCATAATAATGCATAATGTTAGTATGTAATTAAATGTAATATGTTATTTAATTCAAATTAATATCAATAAATAAAAATACTGTAAAAAATTACACATTATTTGTTTGTCACATGTAGTAGACCATTTTACTATATATTAAACACTAAAAAGGCTGTCATGAACTGCATTTTTTAAAAATGTTATAATGTTCTTTGTGGTCCACTTATAATATTAGCAAGATTTTTACATCAAAAAACATCCTAATTTAAAAGTAATAAGCTATTTTCTATCATGTTTTTGACCCTCTCTTTTGAACGCTCCGTTTAGATAGGCGTTCCACGTTTAAAACTTGCAAGTTAACAGCAACTGTTATGAATGGGTAACAGTTTTGAATATTATAATAGTTTTTCAACGTCCCCGCTACACGTGTGGAATTGTTTTGAAAACCTCCAATGTTCACCATACATGTTTGAGCCAGTCTGATCCCGAATCAGAAGACAAACCTACATCTCAAATACTAAGGATACTCCAATCTGTGACAGCTTGGTAATGAATTATCTTTATTTATATTTATTCCTTATGTATTTGTGAGGTAGTATTGTATTTTATCACATTATATTAGTGTTTAATTTCTCAATTCATGACCCCTTTAATTCTGAATGTGTCATGTTTTCATTATTGCAGCATTTCACTACTGAAAATCCGCGTTTAGCATTAAAACCAGACAAAACAACCTTAAAGTTTGTCAAAACCAATCAAACACCTACCATTTTTTTTTTCTCCTTCTCTCCAGCGCTAGAGCTCAGCAGCTGCATGTTGAAGAAAGCCAGGATGCCCAGGAGCTTGGGCTGCAGATAATCGGCCTGCATAGACATACAGTGACAGATAGCATTATTTACAGAACAATGACGAGAACAGAAAGCTGACAAAAAACTCCAATGCATCCAAGGCACATAAATCAGTTTATGAAAGATAGACACCCATGGGCCTTAAACTGATGAACAATATTATTAGAGCAGCTGTACCATGCGTCCTGGGGTGGTGATTTCTCTTGGGCCCTGGTAGGGGTCGTCACTGGAGGCGAAAGAAGCTAAAATAGCAAGTCCATTAAAGACCTGCTGGTAGTGTTCTCCTAGACGCAGGAGCAGCTCATTATGAAGACCCTGGAAATCCTGTCTCAACAGACTGCCCAATTCAATTTCGGTCTCATTCTGTGTGAAAAAATAAAAAAATAATAATATATAATACACACACACACACACACATATATATATATATATATATATATATATATATATATATATATATATATATATATATATACACACAGGCAACCCAAAAATTATTCAGACATTTTTTTTATATAATTTTACTAGTGGGTGCAGGACACTACAGTTCATTTATGTAAGTGAGGATAGCAAAAGTAAACTGTGACATATTATACCCATATTATATTATTGACATATTATACCTAAAAATTCTTCATACAGTGGACTATCAGTAAAATCTATACAAATTTGGAACCAAAAATTATTCAGACACTTTGACCTGACCATGTTTTGCTTAAGTGTTATCTGACAAAGATTTTCATAAATAATAATTTTTCTGACTCAGTTTAACTCTGAGATCTTGTCATATTTTATAACCATTTCTTTTAAAACTATAGTGAATAAACTGTATTACTGAATGAAATGTTCAAGATGTCTGAATAAACTGAATACATTTTGGTTTAACCCACACACACACATATTTTATATATATATAAATTTAAAAAACGAAATAATATACATCACAAAATAAAAGTTAATGAATAAGAAAATAAAAATAATGATACAAGAAAATACATTTTAAATATAAGTAAATAAATAAACATAAAATTAAGTCAGCAAATAAATAAATAATCAGAGGTACAATATGAAAATATAAAAAATACATATAAACTTTAAACCATTCCTCTTCCTATTATCTTTTTCCTCACTGCTTATTTCCTGATTTCATAATCGGAAAATCACACCTTAAGGTAGTGGAAGGCTCTTTCCAGCTCCTCCTTGGTACAGGAACACACAAGATGGGAGAATATGTATTTAAAGTTATTGATGAGCATTTCCCTGCGGTTGACATTCAGCTGCTTGGCAATTGTGCGGATCAGAGCTGAAGCAGTAGGACTGGCTTTGGCTGCCAAAAAGGGAAGAAGAACCTGTAGCGTCCGCTGTGAACAAAGAGAGAGTAAACTCATTACTTCAGTGAAATGAGCAATGTTCGTCAAAGCAATCTATCATTGTTTTAAATGTTGCTATTGTTGGCTTTAAAAAGTTTCCCAGTCCTGGCCTTGAGTTTTACTGTACTATATTTGCCCAAATTTAAGGCTGATCTGTTACATCAGAGGATTATCTTGCCAAATCTGTTATTAAGATGTTGAACTTACATTGAGGAAACGATTAAGGTCAGGGAAATCAAAGACATGTGCAACATGAGAAAGGATGTCCAGTGCCAGCTCTCTCTGATGGGCCGCCTCCTCCTGCAGAGCCTCGCTGCTCTGATCTGGAGTGCAGCGCAGAGCCGTCACGTGTCGTGAGTGCAAAGACTCCACCAAAAACTGCAACAAAAGAAGAATATTACATCAGACTCAGGTCTGATTGACCACAATGTTTAGTTAGTTTGAACCACAACAAACACTGTTCTCCATTTCTAACACACAATTTTTAAGCTTTATGATAAACAGTGTATGGTGGTGTTCACGTTGACAGAAAACTATATTACACACCCCATAAAAAAAGCATTATAAATAATGCTTTATCATCACCGTAACATAAAGGCATGTTGACCTGGCAAATTGGGTTCCTGTACTGGTTGAAGAAGGACTGCAGTTTGAGGTCTCTACATGTGGCCAAAGCCTGGATCTCTGTGTAGGCTGCTACTGACACGGGATTGGATTTAGACAGCAGGCAGTGCAGAAGGCGAAGCAGAGCAAAAGATACTAGGTTCCCTTCAGCAGCTCTGAGAAGAACCATAAGCACAAAAGCATTATTGAAACAAGATTTGTGCACTTTTAACAGCTGGATGAATCAATATGTAATAAAAGTTGCACCAAAGAGAAGCATTTTGCACTACCTCCCAATTTCTCCAGTGGTTAATATGAGTGTGTTTTTGAGCTCATTGTTTCTGGAGGTCTTTGCATTTGTATAAGCTTCTTTTAGCCTGGACACAAGAAGCTGGACGCAAAATTATAGTCCATCCATTAGTCGCTTTGGATAAAAAACATCTGCTAAATGACTTAATAAACAACATTAAGTACAAACAAGGTAATAATGCTAACAGCATGTTAATAAAATTTGAACTTTAAAATCTGTACCTCCTTTAGGAAGCCATTTCCATTCCAAAACTCCAGAAGGTTTTTAATGTTTTGGCCGAACATTATGCGGACTTCCTGGTCAGGGTCTTCAATGAGGTTGACCAATGCACTAACCAGAGCTTTTGTATCAGGGTCACTATTACCCAGATCCACATGCTTGAATAAGTGCCGTATATTCCTGATAAAAGCTGCAAATCCAAAATAAAAAATGTTAGATAGAATAATGATTATACTTTAGATTAAAGTTTAATGTTCAGATCAGACTGCAAAATCAAAGGTATATACAAAAGTAGGAGTGTAACAGTACACAAAAATGACTGTTTGGTACGTACCTCAGTTTTGAAGTCGGTAAGGGTATGGTACAGCAGGGGGGAGAAAACTAAACATAAAACTGCTTTTTCCCCCTTTATTTTATTAAACAGTGGTTTACTGAATAAATCTCTGTCTCTGTTATAATTAGAGTTTTCTTTGCTAATGCTGTTTACTATATAGGAAGCCCTTACTTGCACATTACTATAATATTAAAGGTTTACTATTACATTTTGTTTCTATTTTTAGATATAATAATCAATAATCAAATAAAAAAATAAATTTCTACTCCAATTCGTTGTTGAAAATTGTTTACACAGTGGCTGTCATAACTTGTTTTCATGATGGATTTATTTATACATACATTAAATAATGAAGACAACACTCACAGGTTAAGTAAAAATCGATTTTCTTACGTTAAAATACATTCTCTTAACCAAGTTTATTGTTTATCGACTACTATTTGTATACAATTAATGGGTTTATCTCCCCCAAAAGTGAAACATTAAGCTTCCCAGGCACCATCAAAACATTGAGAGTGGTCCACTCAGATCCATCTATCTCTTTCCAGCTCAACCTATAGCGAGAGTTTGGGGCATGGCTACTGTAGCAGGTGAAGCAAAAGGTTTTTTTAGCTAGTGTGGGACCATGACTGACATGTTACATGGGAAAAGACATTCAAGTTCTGGTACAGGAGTGCAAGCCAAATTTTGCTGCAAGCCAAACTTCAAAGATTAAACAAGGCATGAACACATCAAAGCGATGCTTAGCACTATAATGGATGATTCAATACCATACATGCACCCGTTTAGAATGATAAATGTACCAGTTTGTTTACTTTAATGTGCCTCAAGCAGTTGTGGGACATCATGCGCCCAGTGCAGATACTTTGAATAGGTTTATTATCAGCGAGATCCTCATGTTTGCTCTATACAGAGTGTTATAAGCCTAATCAATTGCTTAATCATGACACAGCAACACAACTAAAAGTATTACTAATATGTTGGACCTTTTATTAAAATTAGCTTACTTAGCCTAATTAACATACTTTTACCTGCTGAGACATGCCATCACAAGCACCCGAAAGAGCTGTGTTTGTGATAGGGGAGGCTTCACAGTGTTGCTGACCAGACTAACCTTGCTTCACCTTCATGTCCTCCACAGGTCTGAGCAGCAGAAGGAACGGGGTGAGGATGGAGGCTCCAATTGAGGAGGTCAGACAGGGATGGGACTCTGAAATGCTGAGACCAGCACAGAGGAGCTCATGGGAAGACACTGTCTCCTGAGGGAACTGCAGTTGTGAGCTCTCAGACAAACAGCAGGCCAGCTGCCCAGTGATACCTGCCAGCTCAATCTTCACTTGTGTTGAGCTGTCCTGGAGTCTGTTCCTAAATTCAGTAATAAATTAAAATGTTAACAAAAGTGCATTATGAAATCAAAATTGACACAAGCTGCAGTGTTTATTATAAATTAACTCATTTTTTTCTTTTTACATTCTTGTGCACTCATAATCAAAAACGTTGGATCCTTGCATAGACATCTGTTCTCTTCATGACGTATGTCTCGGGAGGTGAGTGGGACTAAATATCCTCTATAACTGACTGCAGATTGGAATTCAGATCTGCTTCCATTTAGGGCGTACTCACACTAGACACAGCTGCTTTGTACAGTGCCCTGGCACTATTGTTCCCCCCTCCCCACTCCCCCGCGGACCTGCACTCACATTGCACTTAACATTCCAGGCCAGAGCATGCTTACGTCATTTACGATGCAACTTTTTGTTTTGAAGAAAAGCACTTTTGCTAATAGACTGCCTAATAGATTTATCATTCATGTCACGCAGCTATTTTCACTTGATCGTGCTGCACATTTTAAAAGATTATTATGGTGATGGAGCTGATGATGATGGAGGATTTTGGAGCTTTACTGCAGCAATTGCTGTTCAGATGAGAACCAGACCCGTTAATATACTCTAATAAAATATACTCAAATTAACTGAAAAGGAGTACTATCCAAGTAGTAACAGAAAATGTTTGCTGTAGCAATGATGACAGTAGCGCACACAAAAGTAGTAGCCGTTCAGTGCTCTGGCGCAGTTAGCGATCACACTACATGCGTACCGTGCCCGAGCACAACTCTTTAGCTAACCACGGCCGGGCCCGGTATGGAGTGATCAATCCATCCAAAAGTACCAGACTTTAGGGGTCAAACATGCTCGGCACGGTTCAGATCGTCTAGTGAGTACAGCCTTAGTTAGCAACACTAACTTCCTGCTTTACAGTCAAGTCCAGCCCTACACTTTATTTCACTCAGATATACATCCCAATCCGCTTGTTAAGTTTTGACGTAAGGAATACCATTTTTGGGTTCAAGCCTCCACTTATAATATCATAACAGCTGTTTTATGAGCACAATTTATTCATATATTTATTCACATCTCAAGCAAAAAGTTCCCATTTTTAACCTTCATTCTTAAACTGCATAAGGATTTTAAAAAAAAATTATTTAGTTTAATTTATTTCTAGTCAATTAAACATTTTAGAACTGAAAATGACTTTTACAGGCCTGGAAATCACAATTTTAAAATTCCCTGATATTTCCAGGTTTTACATGACAATGGGTACCCTAAATTGATGTGTGCCAATATTGGATGATTTTCAGATTGACTGTTAGATGGTGACGTACAGAAGGACCTCGTGGATGAGGCTGTAGGATTTGACTCCTAGGTGGTGCAGCAGAAGGGGGAAGCCTCTGACGGCACTGGCCCGCTCGGCTTCCATCTTACTTTGCAAGGCCCAACGATAAACCGATGACCGCCAGTCACCGCACACAATCTTTGACAGCAGACCAAGCAGAAACACACAGTGTGCTCGAGTTTGTGCAGCTATGTACAAAAATACAAAACAACAAGCGTTAAAAGTTTAAGAATTTGTAAAGTGAATTAAGCAGTTAACAAATAAACAGTTAGCCATTAACAAAAATATTGCCTAACATTAATGGATTAGATACTTACAGTAGGCAGGATCAAGTTTCTGGGAGAGTGAAATCAGACTTGCAGGAAAAGAGGCCGTCTGATAAACCGTTTGTGAAGAATGCTCAAGCACCCATGGAATCGACAGCAGAGCACAAACATTCCTGTAAAAACTTGTGTCGCCCTGACTATTGGCTGTAAATAAACAATACAAATCAAATTATTTAAAATAGACTGATATCATGCTGTTAAACATAATTATGTACTGGTCTAAATTCATGAAACATTTAAAAAAAAATAGCAATTTCTGAATAAATTAGTAAAATAACTAGGGATGCACAAAGCATTGGTGCCACGCACAACCGTTCAAAAGTTTGGGGTCGGTAAGATTTTTAAAAATGTTTTTGAAAGAAGTCATTTGTTTGATTAAAAATATAGCAAAACAGTAAAATTGTACTGTTATTATATTATAATAAAATACAAAACCATTATTTTAAATTGTACTATTTTAAAATGTAAATTATTCCTCTGAGCATCATTACTAGTTTTCAGTCTCACATGATCCTTCAGAAATAATTCTAATATGCTAATTTGGTCAAGAAACATTTCTTATTATCAATGTTGAAAACAGCTGCTCAATATTTTGTGAAAAGAAAAATAATTTACTTGAAACAAATCTTTTGTAACCTTTTAAATGTCTTTACTCTCACTTTTGATCAATTTAATGCATACTTGCTGAATAAAAGTATTATTTTCTTTAAAAAAAAAATACCAACTTCAAACTTTTGAAGGATAATGTATGACAGCTATTGGAAAAAACAGAGTTTTTTTTTTTTTTTTTTTTTAATTTAATGGTATCGAACCCATTCTTAGTTAATCTTCAAAAACACTAATAATTGAATAATACTATTAAATGTTACCTTTAGCAAATGTCAAAATAAATATCCATTTTTAAAACTGTACATCATAATGTTAAAATACCTAAATTCACTTGTGGTATATTTGCTTTTAGTTTTTAGTGACATATTTTTCATTAATTTAGAACAAACAGTACTTTCTATCGGTCATTTATCGGTTATCAGCCATAACTTGAAAGTAATATTAGGCTTTTCGGTTTTGGCCAGAATTTTAATATTAGGACATCCTGAAAAATAACCAAGAAGCTCACTGTTAAGGTAGAGGACAGCATCAAGGATCCTGACAGTGCTCTCCACCAGAGGCTGCAGCTCTTCCTCATTAGAGGTGTTTGCCATCACGGTGCGGCAACTCTCGACCACCTGCGCCAAAATCCGAGGCTTTAACCAAACAAGCTGGGCTCCATCTGATGTCTTCTGTCCTCTGCCAATGAAGAGGTATTAAGAATGAGAACCAATGACCATACAACACAACAAAGGCCTTAAATAAAACCATACCTTTGTGATCCATTCAGACAGTGCTTTGAGCAAAGTGCAGCCAGGTGGAAGATGACCGTCAGTCCCTGCACGGTGCTCACGCACTGGCTCGCTGTGTGATCCCTCATCTGTGTCAGTAACTCATCCAGTCGGCTGTCTATAGCTGCCCACACCTCACTTCTGCTCTTCATGTCCACCTGCCTGATGGTGCACAAGATCATCTTAATGTGTTAAGCTCATCTTTACACATTGACTGAAGGACAGCAGAGGCTTAGTGGGGACAGAGAATTGCATACATTGGCTGCGTTTTGGCCTCGCTCCTTAGTTGAGTTGGAAGAGAGAGGTTTGGTCGTTTGGCTGGAACCTCCTCTTCATACATACTAGGATCAGCAGGTTCAGAAACACCAGCCTGCATATCCTGCACTACAGCAATGGCGTCTGTCCTGAGGGCAGCATACAAGTAGCCTTCCACGCTTTGCTAGTTTTCAAAAGAAAATATGTTACTCTCTACAATGCATCACCTTTTTACAACTTCAGTCAACGTATGTATGGCAAGATATTAAACTAACAAAAATTTAAAAGGATAGTTCACCCAAAAACTAAAATTCGATCACTAATTGCTCTCCCTCACATCGTTCCATAAGCCATCAGATATTTTTAATAAAACCTGAGAGATTTCTGTCTCTCCAGTGAAAGTTAATTTCACTAAAACTATGACCATACAAAAAGTTTATATATAGATCGTAAAAGTATTCCAGTGGTGAACCGAATTGTTTAATCCAAGTCTTCTGAATAGGCACGGTCACTTTATATGATGAATAGGGCAGCATCACGAATTGAGAATTGATTCTGGATCGATTCTGAGATTTTCTGAAGGCATCGTGATTCTCTCTCGAATCGATTCTGAGCTTAGTTTTTAACAGCAGATGGCACTGCGTGCTTTAGAAACAGCCGTACTCTGCTTGCTTCCAATTACACCAATTGAACCTTCTATAAAATAAAGTTCAAAAAGGTTGAAGCAAATTACAAGGGTGTTTGCATGGGCTTTTTATATTAATCTTGCATCATAAAAGCATTCTGAGGTCCAAGTACATAGCCGAATGCACAAGCGCTCTTCTTTGTGAGCATTTGAGTGTGTGGTTAAAAACTAGCCTAGAGCGCCATCTGCTTTCTGTCCCAGCCCTAATGATGAACAGATTTAATTAGGGCTTTTATTCATATATAAACACTGATCAACACACAAATGTAAAGCACATCAAATATGGTAAATGGAAGCTCAAACGTGTTTGCTTGAGGTTTGTTCTTGCGTATGATAAGCATAATTGAGCATCCGTGTTTATGTTCACCAAAATATTATGGGACTGGAACAACATGAAGGTGAGTAATTGATGACAGAATTTTAGCTTTTGGGTGAACTATTCCTTTAATTGTCAGACTTTTCCCTTCAAAACACTTTATAGTGCAAAAGATGTCTCTGATGTTTAAATCTTGTTTTGTTTTTTTCATTTTTAAAGCTTAACATGTCATGTTCCAATTCATTTTGAATGTATGGAAAAGAGCAGCATGGACCTTTTTCTAGACTTCTAATTTTGAGAAAACAGAACAACATATGGGTTATTGTCTTTTTTGGATGAATTTTTCTTTTTTGACCCTTTACCTCCTGCTGGTCCTGAGTTCCAATGGTCTTAATAACAGCTTTGCAAATGGCTGCAACTCTCTCCTTCCTGATCGGCATTGCACACTCGTATCCGGGAGGAACAAACTCGAGGACAAAGCAGAAGACTTCACATAGTGTAGCTTTCACCTCCATTACCTTCAACTGCTCTAGTGCCCCACCAACCACCAGTTTCTCAAGCCTCTCCATCAGCATGTTTAGATGGACTCTCTCAAACCTGCCGTGAGCACCTTCCTCTGGCAGGAAAACACATTGAGAGAGCTTCTGGAAATCCTTGCCAAAGACACTGAGCTCTGACTCTTCAA